>NC_134854.1:70862723-71017723 GCF_049852395.1 Peromyscus maniculatus bairdii
CCACGTACAAGCAGAAGGAAAGAACTGGCTTCATAAGGCTCACCTCTGACCTCCACACATGCCTCTCTCACCACGTGCATACAGTAATAATAAATGACAAGGGGCTGGAGAGATGGCTGGGCAGTTAAGAGCACTGGCTGCTCTTGCAGAGGACCCAGCGCCAACTGGGTGGCTCACCGCCATCTGTAATTCCCCAGTTCCAGGGGATCTGATGCCCTCTTCTGGCCTCCTTGGGCACAGACACACATGTGATACATATACATACACAGGCAAATACTGATACACATAAAATTAAAAAATTTAAAAAAAAAAGAATTTACACCAATTAGGTCACAGTGTGTATTGGTCTGTATTACCCTTTTATGCTAGTAGTGTGTCTTAGTTCTGAGGTGCTAGCAGGTGCCCATTTGTGTCATTCTTTTGTTTCATACTGTGCTCCATACTCCGTACATGTGTGTGGTGATTGGAATGAGAGTGGCCCCATAGGCTCATTTGTTTGTGTTTGGTCCCTAGTTGGTGGGACTGTTTAGCATTAGGTGGTATGGCCTTGGAGGAGGCGTGTCACTGTGGGTTTCAAAGTCCACCCCCAATGACATGCTTCCTCCAAGGCCACACCTTATGGGTGGTGCTATCCCTAGAGGGGTGGTTCTGAACTACAAAGGAAGGCTAGAGTATAAGCCTGCCTGTGGGCCAGCAAGCAGCATCCTCCATGAATCCTGTTGTGTTTCTTTAGCTATGAAGTGAGTTCCTTGATCAAAGGAGATGCAGTGGGGGATAGCCATCATGCCTGCCTCTAGGTTCCTGCCTCGACTTTCCTCAGTGACAGACTGTGGCCCAGAGCTGAAAGCTAAAATAAACCCATTCCTCTTTATGCTGGTCAGGCTTTGTCAACCTGAAACAAATATAGACACATCTGGGCAGAGGAGCCTTGTTCAGGAAATGGACTCCAGCAGATTGCCTGAAGGCAAGTAGGTAGGCATTTTCTTGACTAATGATTGATGTGGGAGGGCCGAATCCACTCTGAGTGGTGCCATCCCTATGCACGTGGTACTGGGGGGTGTAAGAAAGAAAACAGAGGAAACCAAGAGGAGGAAGCTGTAAGCAGCACTCCTCCATGGCTCCTGCCTAGCTCCTGCCTCCAGGTTCCTGCCTTGAGTTCCTGTCTTGGCTTCCCTCAATGGACTGTCATACAGATCATGTAAGTCAAATAAACCGTTTTCTCCCCAAGTTGCTCTTAAGTGTTTTTTCACAGTTATAGAAACCCAAACTAAGACAGAAATTGGTACCAGGTTCTTAAGATATTGCTGTGACAGACCTGACGATGTTGTTTTGGGGAAGATTGTAGAAGGACTTTGAATTTTGTGCTGGGAAACCCATCAAGTGCTTATAGCTTAATGGTCTGTTGTGGAAGCTTGGGGGATAAGAATACTGAAAGAGATGCAGACTCCGGAGGCCTGGCTTGTGAAGTTTCAAAGGAAAGTACTCTATCAGGGACATTTGTGTGACATATTGAATTAGGAATCTATGGTTCTGGTCAGCTGGGGCTAAGAATCAGCTGTGATTAACAAGAGACCAGTACCACTGAAGCTTTGCTTTACTGGGACAATGGATACTGGTTAGGAAGGGCTGAGAAACTAGTGATGAAGAAGAGACCAGCATCACTGAGGTCTCCTAGGAGTACTTCCTCAAGGTCAGCACATGGAAGCTGTGGTCCAGAGTGGACAAGGCTGCACCTCAGGCTGAAGCTAAACTTGGTAATGAGTAAGAGATTCCCAAGGGGTACTGGTTTTGAAGAGGTCGTGGAGAACAGCTGAATCTTGGCACCATGTGGCAGGGTCAGGGTCCCTGAAGGTAGCCCAAACTAGACTACCGGTGAAGGAGCAGCCCAGTAGCAGCGGAGGCCCCAGCATCACGGAGACGCTGGTACTGTGGATGAGCACCAAGAAGTGTGGCGTGGAACCACCCTCAGCCCAAGAGATGAGCTGTGTGCATGCTGTGGAGGGCAGAGTCAGGAGTGGGGTTGCCAAGCCATTTGGAGCTGAGGAGACTAAGAGTCCACATCATCAGAGCATGAGCTATTTACACTTCTAGACGTGGATCTTGCTTTTATTTTATTATGATTGTGCCCTTGTTCTTCACTCTCAGAGTAAGAAGTAACGTTTTTTTTTTATTTTACAGAAACCCACAATTAAAAGACTTTGAATATTTTAGAGAGACTTTGAATTTTAAGTATTGAGATTTTTTTTTAAAGACTGTGGAACTTTTAAAGTTACTCGTATTTTACATAGTGATATTAATATTAACAAGAGGTCTTAGCGATAAACAGGAAAAGAAAGGCTATGGTTTAACAGTAGTGTGTTAGTGTGTCAAGTTGACAAGTGACCAATTGTCCTGGTTGGTTTCTGTCAACTCAACACAAGACAGTCATTTGGGAAGAGGAAACTTCAATTAAGAAAATGCCTCCATCAGATTGGCTTGTAGGCAAGTCTGTGGGGGCACTGTCTTGATTAATTCAGGTGATCCTGGATGACATAAGAAATTTGTCTGAGCCCGGCGGCAGTGGCACATGCCTTTAATCCCAGCACTCAGGAGGCAGAGCCAGGAGGATCTCTGAGTTCGAGGCCAGCCTGGTCTACAGAGCAAGATCCAGGACAGGCACCAAAACTACACAAGTAACTCTGCCTCAAAAAACAAAAGAGAGAGAGAGAGAGAGAGAGAGAGAGAGAGAGAGAGAGAGAGAGAGAGAGGGAGGGAGGGAGGGAGGGAGGGAGGGAGGGAGGGAGGGGGAGAGGGAGAGGGAGAGGGAGAGGGAGAGAAAGGAAGGAAGGAAGAGAAAGAGAGAGAGAAAGAAAGAAAGAAAGAAAGAAAGAAAGAAAGAAAGAAAGAAAGAAAGAAAGAAAGAAAGAAAGAAAGAAAGAAAAAGAAAGAAAGAAAAAGAAAGGAAGAAAGGAAGAAAGAAAGAACAGGCTCCCCCATGAGCTAGGCTTCAGTTCTTCCTTTGAGGTTTTCCTGCCCTGACTTCCCTTTATGATGGACTACAACTGTAAGCCGAAATAAACCCTTTCCTCTCCAAGTTGCTGTTGGTCATGGTGTTTAGCACAGCAGTAGAAGCTGACCAAGACACTCAACTAAGTTGCTTTTGAAGAGATGTTTTTTGTTTGTTTGTTTGTTTTGTTTTTTCGAGACAGGGTTTCTCTGTGTAGCTTTGTGCCTTTCCTGGGACTCACTTGGTAGCCCAGGCTGGCCTTGAACTCACAGAGATCCACCTGGCTCTGCCTCCCAAGTGCTGGGATTAAAGGCATGTGCCACCACCGCCTAGCGAAGATTGATTTTTATTTGTGCATATGAGCATTGCTCCTGCATGTATGTATGTATGTATGTATGTATGTAAGTATGTATGTGTACCACATGCATGCCTGGTGCCTGTGGAGGCCAGAAGAGGGCATCATATGCCTGGAAATGGAGTTAAGATGGTTGTGAACCATAATGTGGGTGTTGGAAACAACCTGGGTCCTCTGCAAGAACAGCAAGTGCTCTTAACTACCAAGCCATTTCTCCAACCCCATCAGCCCTGTTTCCTTGGTAACAGCCATTCTGACTCGGGGTTCTGGTGGGGATATACTCTCAAAGGAGGTTTAATTGGAATTTCTTTGGTGGATAAGGATAGTGAACATTTTTTTCAAATATTTATGAGCTTTTGGATTTCTTCTTCTCCTCCTCCTCCTCCTCCTCCTCCTCCTCCTCCTCCTCCTCCTCCTCCTTCTGTTGTTTGTTTGTTTCTTTGTTTCTTTGTTTGTTTGAGACAGGGTTTTCCTGTGTAGCCCTGGCTGTCCTGGAACTCCCTCTGTGGACCAGGCTGGCCTCAAACTCACGGAGATTGGCCTTCCTCTGCTTCCTGAGTGCTGCGATTAAAGGCATGTGCCACCACAGCCCAGCTGGATTTCTTCTGAGAGCCGTCTATTCAGTTAGTTTATTACTTGGAAGATTTTATGTCTGAATTTTGCAGTTCTTTATACATTCTGCATATTAATCCCCTCTCTGATGTAGATGTGGAGTTTGCAAAGATTTCTCTCCCATTCTATAGGTTGTCTTTTCACTATGGTGGTTGTCTCCTTTGCTGTGCAGAATGGTTTTGATTTTCTGGAATCTCGTGTGTCCTCTGCTACTGGAGAGCTTTGCAGAGAGCCCTTGCCTGCATCCCTGTCTTGAGTGTCTCCCCTCAGTTTTCCTCTAGCAGTTTGAAAGTTTCAGATCTTACATTAAGATCTTCAATGTAGTTTGAACTGTTTTTTGTGCAGAGTGGGAGATTTGCATCTAGTTTCACTTTTCTACAGGTAGCTGCTACTCTGTTTCCCAAACACCATTTGTTGTAGAGACTGTCTTTTTCCCAGTGTGTGGATTTGGGGCAGGTTCTGTTTTTGTCTGAGACAGGGTCTCTCTAGTACTAAACCCTGGCTCTCCTGAACTCACTTTGTAGATCAGGCTGTCCCTGAACTCACAGAGATCTGCCTGCCTCTGGGTGCCACCATCCCAATTCCAATGCATGCTTTTGACAGCTTTGTCATATTTAGGTGGCTCCAGCTGTGTGGGTTTGTTTCTGGGTATTCTATTTGTTCCATCAACCTACATGTGGTATTTGTGCCATACCAAGCTGTTTTTGTTACTTTGGCTCTACTGTGATTTGAGACAGGGTATGTGGATACCTCCAGCACTTGGGTCCTCTGTGTTTCCATATGAGTTTTAGGATGTCCCCCAGCTCTGTGAAGACTGTCACTGGAACTGTGGTAGGGATTGTGACTGTGTAGATGACTTTTGATTTGCTATGAGCAGGGGAGGATTTTCCATTCTCTAGTGTCTCCACTAGAAGTCTTTTCTCCTGGGTAAGGTTAATTCCTAGACACTTCATTTGTTTTTAACAATATTGTGAGTGGGAGTCCCCTGATTTCTTTCTTGACCAGTGCACTATTGATATCTATAAGGCTGATGATACTGTGTGCTGATTTTGTAATCTACTTTACTAAGTGTGCACTGGAGCTAAGGTTTGCTTGTTTGGTTGGTTTTGGTTTTTCGACACAGGATTTCTCTGTGTAATAGCACTGGTTGTCCTGGAACTCTTTTTGTCGACCAGGATGGCCTCAAACTCACAGAGATCCATGTGCCTCTGCCTCCTGAGTGCTGGGATTAAAGGTATGCACCATCACTGTCCAGCTAAGGGTTTCTTTTTGTGTGTGTGCATTTGTGGTTTTGCTATGGGTGTCGGGGTCCCCTGAAACTGGAGTTACAGACAGGTGTGAGTGCCATGTGGGTGCTGGTAATTGAACTCAGGTCCTCTGGAAGAAGAGTCAGCACTCTTAACCCCTGAGTCATCTCTCCAGCCCCAGCTAAGGGTTTCTTAAACAACTTATATATATAAGACTATATCTTTGGGAGCTGAAGAGATGGTTCAGCAGTTAAGAGCACTGGGTGCTCTTCCAGAGGACCCAGGTTCAATTCCTAACATCTACATGGTGGCTCATGACCATATGGGCCTCATCAGGTATATCAGGCTACTGTTCTGGGAACTGTAACACAGGGCGTGGATTGTGTGAAACCTTGGCCAGCACAAGGTCATTCATGCTGGCTTGACCAGAACATGAAAGACTCTCAAGGGAGGCTGCTCCTGTGAATAAGTGAGTTGTTGTAGGCTGGTTCTGAACAAACTGCCTGCAGTGTCCGTCAGAGTGAGGGGGACCTGCTCCAGCAGAAGGTGTACTACTGGAAAGACAAACAGAGACCCATGCCACCTACCCAGTGGGTAGAGGGGGGACAGCCGGGTGGGCATCTGCTTTGAGAATCTCTTCTCTGGGTGCAAGGACCCTGCTGTGGCCCATCTCAGGGCTGTGCTGCAGATGGAACCTGTCTTGATTTCATCTCCTCTTACAGGCTGAGTGTTTTATTGGTCTTCATGAAAGGTGTGATTTATGCTTCAAGACTGCTGGAAAGGCTCGAGCTTTTTAAAATAATTTCTGAAAATGAATTTCTTTTTAGGGTCAGCGACATGATCTCGGTGCTCAGGAGGACTCGTGTCCTGCTGATGACCAGGTGTCTTCATCTCCCTTCAAGATTCATTTCTTCTTCCACATCTTGAACCCATACACGCCCCTTTGATTTTACACATCGGGACGCCAATTCCCCACTTTTCTCAGAGCGTCTCATATATAGCAGGTTGGCAATAGGTGTTTGTTGATGCAATTACAGGGACCCACAAATATCTCACCAAGCTGGACATGGCGGGTCACAGCTGTAATCACAGCCCCTCAGGACGCCAAGGCAGGAGGAGTTTGAGGCCACTCTGGGATACATAGTAAGATCCAACTGAAAACACTGTGTTACCAGGGCGGCAACCAACAGCCTTCCATCTTTATAAGGCCCTCACTCGAGAGGCAGGACAGGATCCCTGAGCAGCTCTCAGAAACCCCTGGGCTACAGTTGCACATCTCTCTGGACAATAATCTTAGAGTCAAGGGTTGATCATTGAAGCCTCATTGTACAGGGAGGCAGGGGAGACGAGCTCTGGGGAACCCCTATCAGTATGGACATCATGTATCAATAAAGTAAAATAAGAGGGGAGCGGATGAGGGGAGAGGGTGCTACTGCCCAGGGCCTTGGGCAGTGTCTCTAGGGATAGTCACTTTTGGGGAAATGGAGGTTTGCACCACCCTGGTCTTGAGGAAGAATTCTCTTTTTTTCTTTGTGTTTTGGTGACAGGGTTTCTCTGTGTAGCCCTGGCTGTCCTAGAATTTGCTCTGTAGACCAGGCTGGCCCCTGACTCAGAGATCCGTCTGCCTCTACCTCCCAGTGCTGGGATTAAGGGTGTGGGTCACCATCACACCAAGATCCTTCCCTTTTCTTTTCTTTTATTATTTTTTGAGAGACGGTCTCACTCTGTAGTCCAGGTTGACTTCAAATTCACAATTCTTCTGCCTCAGCTTGTGAAATGCTATAATCACAAGTATGTACTACGATATCTGCCAGAATTCCTTCTTTTTAAGCCTGAGTAATAGTATAAAATTCTCGCTTTGAAATGTGCTTTTGATTTAGGAGACAAAGGCAAGGTTCTTTTTTATTATTATTAATTTAATTAATTCATTTCTTTTACATCTGGACTTCAGTTTCCCCTCCCTCCTCTCCTCCCATTCCCTCCCAAAGGCAAGATTCTTCACATACCACAGACCCAACTCTTCCTGAGCTGCTGCTGTCTTGCCTTGTGCTTCTCTCTGGAGGTGGGGCAGGCTTTCCCTCTGGTTCCCTCATCTGCCCTACCCCTGATCTCCAAACACTCTATTCATAGCTGGGAAGCATTGAGGATGCTCAGGAAGCAGCTTGCTATTGGAAATCTGGTATGTGGAGCCAGCCAGGAACTAACAAGCAGAGACCCTAACTTGTCTTGTATGACTAAGGGATGTCCTTCTCCACAGTACTGCTTCATCAAGAAACAAAGAAAGAAACTATTAGAATCATGAACCAGACTCTCTCCATGTCTCCATGGTAAGAGCCAACAGGATCTTGGGGTGATCAGTGTACCAGGAAGATGACACCACCTTGGTAGCAGCCAAAATGGAGTCTGGACCTTACCCCAGCGACTTCTCACACCTGTCACCAATACAACATGCACTCAAGGACAAAGGGCTTGGTCTCTTCAAAAACAAGTCATTAGAAAGATTTGTTGTACAGTGTGTTGCTGTAATTAATAATGATACATCAAAATTGCTCAGCAATGGGGCTAGACAGACAGCTCAGCAGATGAGAGTATGTACTGCTCTTGCAGAGGACCTGAATTTGGTTCCCAGCACCAATGTCTGGCAGCTCACAACCAGCTCCAGTGGATCCAATGCTCTCTTTTGGCCTCTGAAGGTACTGTACATGCATGCACGCATAAAGCCTGGTCTACATAGTGAATTTCAGGACAGTTAGGGCTATATAGTGAGACCCTGTCTCATAAACAAATGAACAAAAAGTAATCTTAAAAAAAAAGATAAACTTAAATTCAGAGATGTCTTTTCCTGACAAACATAGAAGCAAAAATCTTCAATAAAATATTTGAGAATAGAATTTAAGAACACATTAAGATCACACACCATGACCAAGTTGTTTTCAACCTAGGAATGTAGGGTTGATTCAACATGAATCAAAACATGTAATACAACAGGTATGTAGGTGACAGAAATCATATGATCATCTCACAGATGCAGAAAAGGCCTTTGACTAAGTTCAACATCCCTTCATGGTAAAATCCCTGAAGAAACTCTAAAGAGAAGGAACATACCTCAACGTAATAAAGGCTTTATATGCAAACCCATAGCCAACACTATACTAAATGAGAAGAAACTGAAAGCATTTCTTCTACAACTAGAAATGAGATGAGTGGATATTTTGTCTACTCTTATTCAATTTTGTACTTGAAATCTTAGCTATAAACAAGAAAAAGAAGTAAAATGGATATAAATAGAAAAGAAAAAAGTCAAAGTATCCCTGTTTGAAGACATGTGTTTTTTTTTTTTTTTTTAAAAAAAATATTGTGCGTGTAGGTACTTTTCCAGCATGTATGTGTACCACATGTATGCACTGCCCCAGAAGAAGGTCAGGTACCCTGGAACTAGAGTTCCAGATTGCCATGAGCTACCATGCTCATGACAGAGAACCCAGTACTCTTAACTGCTGAGCATCTCTCCAGCTCTCAAAGATATGCTCTCATATATAAAAGTTGCTTAAGAAACCCTTAGCTGAAAAAAAAAAAAAAAGAAAAAAGAAAAGAATCCCTTAGCTGGACAGTGGTGGCGCACACCTTTAATCCCAGCACTCGGGAGGCAGAGGAAGATGAATCTCTGTGAGTTTGAGGCCAGCCTGGTCTACAAAAAGAGTTCCAGGACAGTCATGACTGTTACACAGAGAAACCCTGTCTCAAAAAACCAAAAGAAAAGAAGGAAGGAAGAGGAAGAGGGAGAAAGGGAAAAAGAAAGAAAGAGGAAGAGAAAAAGAAAGAACAGAAAGAGAAAAAGGGAGAAAGAAGAGAAAGAAAAAAGAAAAAGAGAACGAAAAAGAAAAAGAAAGCAAGAGCTCCAGTGCACACTTAGTAAAGTAGATTACAAAATCAGCACACAGTATCATCAGCCTTATAGATACCAATAGTGCACTGGTCAAGAAAGAAATCAGGGGACTCCCACTCACAATATCTTTAAAAAGAAATGAAGTGTCTAGGAATTAAACTTAGCCGGGAGAAAAGACTTCTAGTGGAGACACTAGAGAATGGAAAGTCCTCCCCTGCTCATAGCAAATCAAAAGTCATCTACACAGTCACAATCCCTACCACAGTTCCAGTGACAGTCCTCACAGAGCTGGGGGACATCCTAAAACTCATATGGAAACACAGAGGACCCAAGTGCTGGAGGTATCCACATACCCTGTCTCAAATCATAGTGGAGCAAAAGTAACAAAAACAGCATGGTATGGCACAAATACCACATGTAGGCTGGTGGAACAAATAGAATACCCAGAAACAAACCCACACAGCCAGAGCCACCTAAATATGACAAAGCTGTCAAAAGCATGCATTGGAATTGGGATGGTGGCACCCAGAGGCAGGCAGATCTCTGTGAGTTCAGGCACAGCCTGATGTACAAAGTGAGTTCAGGAGAGCCAGTACTAGAGAGACCCTGTCTCAGACAAAAACAGAACCTGCCCCAAATCCACACACTGGGAAAAAGACAGTCTCTACAACAAATGGTGTTTGGGAAACAGAGTAGCAGCTACCTGTAGAAAAGTGAAACTAGATGCAAATCTCCCACTCTGCACAAAAAACAGTTCAAACCACATTAAAGATCTTAATGTAAGATCTGAAACTTTCAAACCGCTAGAGGAAAACTGAGGGAAGACACTCAAGACAGGGATGTAGGCAAGGACTCTGCAAAGCTCTCCAGTAGCAGAGGACACTCGAGATTCCAGAAAATCAAAACCATTCTGCACAGCAAAGGAGACAACCACCATAGTGAAAAGACAGCCTACAGAATGGGAGAGAAATCTTTGCAAACTCCACATCTACATCAGAGAGGGGATTAATATGCAGAATGTATAAAGAACTGCAAAATTCAGACATAAAATCTTCCAAGTAATAAACTAACTGAATAGTTGGTTCTCAAAAGAAGTCCAGCAGGGCGGTGGCCTGTAATCCCAGCACTCGGGAGGCAGAGGCAGGCCAATCCCTGTGAGTTCAAGGCCAGCCTGGTCTACAGAGCTAGCTCAGGACAGGCTCCAAAGCTACAGAGAAACCCTGTCTTGAAAAAAGAAGAAGGAAGAGGAGGAGGAGGAGAAGAAAAGAAGGAGAAGAAGAAGAAGTCCAGCTGGTTTGTGTTGGCACATGCCTTTAATCCCAGCACTCAGGAGGCAGAGGCAGGTGGATCTCTGTGAGTTTGAGGCCAGCCTGGTCTACAGAGTGAGATCCAGGACAGCCACGCCTACACAGGGAAACCCTGTCTTTAACAAACCACACACACATACACACACACCAAAAAAAGAAAAAAAGAAAAAGAAAAAAAAGAAAGGAAGGAAGGAAGGGAGGGAGAAAGACAAACAAACAAACAAACAAAAACCCCCAAGAAATCCAAAAGCTAATAAATATTTGAAAAAAAATGTTCAATATTCTTATCCACCAAAGAAATTCCAATTAAACCTCCTTTGAGAGTATATCCCCACCAGAACCCCGAGTCAGAATGGCTGTTACCAAGGAAACAGGGCTGATGGGGTTGGAGAAATGGCTTGGTAGTTAAGAGCACTTTCTGTTCTTGCAGAGGACCCAGGCTGTTTCCAACACCCACATTATGGTTCACAACCATCTTAACTCCATTTCCAGGCATATGATGCCCTCTTCTGGCCTCCACAGGCACCAGGCATGCATGAGGTACACATACATATTTACATACATACATACATACATACATACATACATACATACATACTTACATGCAGGTGAAATGCTCATATGCATAAAATAAAAACCAATCTTCAAAAGAAGATTATTGTTCAGCAGGTAAAGGTAGCTGCCAGGAGGTACCAGGAGACGTAACAACTGGGTTTGACCCCTGGGATGCATAAGGTGGAAAGAGAGGACCAAGTTGTCCTTTGACCTCCATACATGTGTACATGTGTGCACACACATACCATGTAAACACACAAACTAAAACTTAAAATGAACAAGAGAACAACAGTGGGGTGGGGTTTATAGCTCATTTGGTAGAGGACTTACCTAGCATGCATGAAACTTTGGGTTGATTCAGATAAACCTCGTTGGTGGTACGTGCCTGTAATCCCGGCACTGGAGAGGTGGAGGCAGGAGAATCAGAAGTTCAAAGCAGCTTGGATTACCTGAGCCTCTGTCTCAAAGAACAAAGTAATAACAAATGGCAGTGAGAATGGAGGGAAAGGGGACCCTTATACAGTGCTGCTGGGCTTGTAAACTGGTGCAGCCTTTATGGAAGCCAGTGTGGAGGCTCCTCAAAAAAACTAAAAATAGAGGCTGGGAGATTGCTCGATACTTAAGAGCACTTGCTGGTCTTCTAGAGGATCTAGGCTCAGTTTCCAGCATGCACATGTTGGCTCACAATTGCCTGTAACTCCAGTTCTTCAGAATCTGGCAGCCTCTTCTGGCCTCTTTGGGCACCAGGCACACACATGGCGCACATATGGACACACGGACACTCACACATTCACATAAAATAAATATTTAAAACACATACACACACACACAGAGAGAGAGAGAGAGAGAGAGAGAGAGAGAGAGAGAGAGAGAGAGAGAGAGAGAGAGAGTCAGGTGGTGATGGCGCACACCTTTAATCCCAGCACTCAGGAGGCAGAGGCAGGTGGATATCTGAGAGTTTGAGGCAAATCTGGTCTACAGAGCTAGTTCTAGGACAGCTAAAGCTGTTACACAGAAAACCCTGTCCCAGAAAACCAAACACACACACACACACACACACACACACACACACACACACACACACACACCTAAAAACAGAATTGTCATATGACCCAGCTATTCCAATTTGGGGGTCCATACACCACGAGTTCTAGGTCACACCACAGAGATACTTGTGCATTCATGTTCACTGCTGTACCTATTCATAATGACCAGGAAATGCAACCATCCTAAATGTCCATCAGCATACAAATGGACAGTCACTCAGAAGAAAGTGTGGTATATAGATACAATGGAGTTTTTCAGTGGTTTTTAAAAAATGAAATCTTGGCACTTGCAGGAAAATAGATTGAACTGGAGAGAGTGCTGTGTTAAATGAAAAAAAAAAAACCAGACTCAGAAAGGCAAACACTGTTTCCTACAGTATGTAGGGTTCAGAGTCAAGCGTGTATGTGGTATAAGGGGACAAGCGAGGGAAAGAGGATAATAGAATTCAGGAAAAGTGGAACCAGTAAGAGTGGGGCAGAAGGGTGGAGACAGTGTGTGAGAGGGAGGGAATAAGAGCAGAGGAGACTGCTGTATGGGTATTAACAAATCATAACAAAATCCATCACCTTGTGCGCTAGCCTAAAAGTTTAAGAGAAAAACTATTATTTAGGGAAAAAAAATACTAAGTGATGTGACCTGTTTCCACTCACTGCAGATCAGCAACTAAGACTGAGAACCTGGGGACGCTGGACCCAGGCCAGATGCCCTCCACAAAGAGGACCACCACCATACCTAAAGAGGGGGTTGACCCAGGACCTGGCCAGCAGCAGGGGGCTTGCAACAGAAGAAAGGGAACCCTTGGAGACTGCAGTGGGTGGGGGAGTCACAAGGGCAGGTTGCTGGGTCTGTCTCCCAGCCCTCCCTGAGGAGTCGGGGTATGAGTCTGTGAGCACAAGCGAGACATCAGACTATTGATGTGAGGAGGAGGGTGGGAACCTCGGCTGCCCCGGTGGTTGTCTCGGCTTCTTTTTGCCCCCGTCTTCATCTGTAAATTGAGGGCCTGGGTAGGACCCCCAGTTATCAATCTTTGTTCTATTCAGCACTGATAGGTGTGTCTTTGTAGCTCAGTAACAGATCGAAATAATCACATTTAATCAGGAAAACTATGATCACAAACTGTAGTTGGGGAGATGATCCCCGGAGGGATGAGGAGGCTTGTGTCTGGTAACATGTGACAACTGGGCACATACTGTGGCTCTGCAGCCAGCTTATTATTACAATGCTTTCTGTGTAGAGGAGACTATAAGCCCAGATTCCAGCGCATGGTTAGGTTGTCATTTAAAAATATTAAAGGTTAATATTGCATAAAGATTCATTTATACATATTGTATTTTCAAGTCAGAGCTCATGTTCTTATATAAAAAGTTTTATTTTTATGGAGCTGGAGAGATGGCTCCACAGTTAAAAGCACAGGCAGCTCTTCCAGAGAACCCAAATTCCGTTTCCAGGATCCACATGGTGGCTCACAACTGTAGCATGAATCCTAATAAATTAATAAAAAAAACTCCAGAGTCAGAGAAGCAGAGCAGCCAGCCACTAGTTTTTTTTTTGTTGTTGTTGTTTGTTTGTTTTGTTTTTCGAGACAGGGTTTCTCTGTGCAGCTTTGCGCCTTTCCTGGGACTCACTTGGTAGCCCAGGCTGGCCTCGAACTCACAGAGATCCGCCTGCCTCTGCCTCCCGAGTGCTGGGATTAAAGGCGTGCGCCACCACTGCCCGGCAGCCACTAGTTCTTATCTCTACAAATTCTCGGTCAAAAGGTGCCTGAGCTCCTGTCCCCTCCCATCTTATATTCCTCTCTCCACCCAGCCATATCACTTCCTGTCTCCATCTCCCCAGTGATGGGATTAAAGGCATGAGATCCCAAGTGCTGGGATTTAAGGTGTGTGCCACCACTGCCTGGCCTCTATGGCTAACTAGTTAGTGGCTTAGCTCCACAGTCTGATCTTTAGGCAAGCTTTATTTGTTAGATGACAAACAAAATATCTCCACACACCACCATCAGTAACTTTAGTTCCTGGGCATCTAACCCCCTTTTCTGGTCTCCATGGGCCAGAAGAGGCATGAGCACGGTGCACAGACTTACATGCAGGCAGGATACTCATAAGCATAAAATAAATCTAAAAACTCAAAGATTTATATTCACCATTTTTATTTTTCTGTTTCTCTCTATCTTTCTTGTGTGTGTGTGTGTGTGTGTGTGTGTGTGTGTGTGTGTGTGTGTGTGTGTGTGTGTGTTTATGCCATGTATTCACAGTTGCCTGAGGAACCCAGAAGAGGGTGTTGGATCCCTTGGAGCTAGAGTTACAGGTGGTTGTGAGCCACCTGAAATGGGTTCCCTGGAAGAGCCCCAAGTGTTCTTCACCTCCAGACCATTTCTCCAGCCCCCAGGGCTCATGTTCTTAAACAGATAGTGAAGGCACAATCTACAAGTTCAAGGAGAAACAGCCAGACAGAGAAACTGCTGTGGTTCGCTTTGGGAAGGTCCATGAGTCAGGGCTAGTCCCTAAGGCCCTACTTTTGGAAGGTGGGGTCGGCCTGGTGGAAGGAAATGAGGTCATTTGAGTATGCCTTCGCGTAGACCATGGCAACCCAGATACTCTCTGCTCTCTGGCTTGAGATGTGAGCATTCACTCTGATTACCACCCACTGCCCTCATTGTATGCACAATCAATGGACTACCTGATTTTGGATTTTGAATCTTTTTTTTTTTTTTTTTTTTTTTTTTTGGTTTTTTCAGACAGGGTTTCTCTGTGTAGCTTTGCGCCTTTCCTGGAGCTCACTTGGTAGCCCAGGCTGGCCTCGAACTCACAGAGATCCGCCTGCCTCTGCCTCCCGAGTGCTGGGATTAAAGGCGTGCCGCCGCCGCCACCACCACCACCATCACCACCACCCTGCGGATTTTGAATCTTTAAACTAAGTGCTAAGTTTTCTCTTTAAGTTAATTGCCTCAGCAATTTTGTTGTAGCAGTGCAAAACTGACTAGCACAGACACCTATGTTGCTTTGCACTGAGCTATTCTCGTGATCATTTTTGTTGTTGGGGGTATGTATGTGCTCATGCATGTGTGCATTCAAGTGCTTATGCACATGTTTAGTTGTGCACATGTGTGGTCATATGTATGAAAACCAGAACTCAAGATCTAATTGTCTTTCTCAACCATTCTCCAACTTATCTTTTTGAATCAGGGTCTCTCACTGGCCTCTTGGTGAAGGATGCATGTCAGCTCTGTAGCTAGGCCATTGTTCATGCTGGTTAGTTTTTGTCAACCTGACACAAACTGAGTCACCTGGGAAGAAGGAACTTCACTTGAGGAGTTACCTCCATCAGACTGGTAGTGGACATGTCTGGTGCATTTTAATGTTGATGATTGATGTGGGAGGGCCCAGCCCACTGCAGGTGGTCTTACCCCAGGGCAGATGGTCCTGATGTATACAAGAAAGCAAACTGACCAAGCTATGAGGAACAAGCCAGTAAGCAGTGTTCCCCATGGTCTCTGCTTCAGTTCCTGCCTTCAGATTCCTGCTTGGTTTCCCCTGATAATGGGTTGTAACCTGTAAGCCAAACAAATCCATTTCTCCCCAAGTTGCTTTTTGTGACAGAGTAAAGTAGGACACTGTGAGTACTGGCAATCCATCTCAGGTCCTCACACTCGTACTGGGAGGACTTAACCAACGCAACCATCTCCCCACTCACATCTTGTTCGGGGGAGGAGGAAAACAAGGGGTGGAGGTTACTTTGAGACAGAGTTTCATGAAGCATGGGCTGACCTTGAACTCATCATGTAGCTCAGGATGATTTCGAACTTCTGATCCCTTACCCCTACCTGCAAGTACTGGAATTACTGGGGTGTCCCACCATTCTTGGCATCTTAAATTTTCATTATTTCTTGGTTATGGCTATTCATTAAAAAGATGTCATGGGCTGGATGATTGTGATGCACACCTAGGATCCCAGCACTTGAGAGGCAGAGGCAAGTGGATCTCTGCGAGTTAGAGGCCAGCCTGGTCTACAGAACTAGTTCCAGGAGAGACAGGACTACACAGAGGAACCCTGTCTCGAAAAACCAGAAAAGGAAGAGGAATAGGAGAAAGAGGAAGGAGGAAGAGGAGGAGGAGGAGGAGGAGGAGGAGGAGGAGGAGGAGGAGGAGGAGGAGGAGGAGAAGAAGAAGAAGAAGAAGAAGAAGAAGAAGAAGAAGAAGAAGAAGAAGAAGAAGAAGAAGAAGAAGAAGAAGAAGAAAAGAAGGGGAAGAGGAAGAGGAAGAAGAAGATGAAGAAGGTTGTTGTCATGGATGGAGAAGCAACTAGATCAACCTTTGTTTTCACATGTATAGCAGATTGCATGGTTTTGTTTTTCTGGCTGTGACTGACATAACAGAAAAAAATTGTGATTAGGCTGTGATGGCACATGCCTTTAATCCCAGCCCTCAGGAGGCAGAGGCAGGTGGATCTCAATGGGTTCTAGGCCAGCCTGGTCTACAGAGTGAGTTCCAGGACCAACCAGGGCTACACAAAGAAATCTTATCTTGAAAAACCAAAAAAGAAAAGAAAGAAAGGAATTTTGCTGGAACATTTTAGTTTTATTTGACTTGCAAGTATGTGTCCCAAAGAACTGAGAGGTGGGACTTGAGCAGATGCTCACCCATTGATGTTTGTAGCAGCATCACTCACAATATTGAAAGCATGGCAGGAGGTAACTCAAGTCTGAATCAGCAGGTCTATGGACAGGCAGTGTGGCATGCCATACATAGTGAAATGATTCAGTGTGAAGAGGAAAGGGACTCTTAAACACACAACCACACAGACAAACCCTGGAAACATGGTGAGGGAATGAGGCAGCTTTTTATTAAATATTAGCTATTAAATAAAGCAGAAATAAGGGTCAAATTCTGCATAATTACACATTCATAGGATACTCAGAGTGGTCGAGTTCAAAGACTGGAAGTTAATGTTTGGCAGATAGTTACAGTTTGGGAAGAGAAAACTGTCCTAGCGATGTATGATGGGGCCGGGTGCACAGCAATGTGACTATACGTAATGCTACTAAGTCACACATGGAAAACTGCCTAAAGTGCAGCCAGATGTGGTGGAGTGCTTATTGCCCCAGCTGTGTGGGAGGCTGGCACAAGGTCACTTGAGCCCAGGAGTTTTGAGGCCAGTCTCACAGCAAGAGTGGTGTTTGTACTGGAACATCATTGGGACAGCACTCCACTGGTCTGGGCCCCATTTTCACTTTCCTGTTAGACTTATAGTTTTTCCAGGATGTCTTCAGCTCTCTGGGCTGTTCAAGGACAACTTCATGGAGGAACTGGCACCTTAGCCTCTTTGGGTCTCCCAAGAAAGATTGCACTTGTCCATTTGAAAATTAAGGGAAGCCTGAAGTGGAAAGGCAAAAGCTGTAATCAAGGCACTGAGCCGGGAGTGGCTGCCCATTGGCAGGGGGTGCCTCTTGCTGTGCGGCATCAACCTTATTTTAGCCAAATCAGCATATCACAGCACATCAATATCGCTAATTTTAATTGTAATGGTTTGGTAGTTTGCTTTATTTTCAATTTGCAAATTATTTTACTTTCGTGATTGCAAGGCACCTTTAAGCACCAGGAGTTTATAAGAACTTTATATTTATGAAAAAGTGTCCTGACAACAGCAAATCAATAGGAACCATAGAGGAATCCTCCCTTTCTTAAAATATTTATTTATTTCATGTATATGAGTGACCTGTCTTCATGCACACCAGAAGAGGGAATCAGATCCCATTACAGATGTTTGTGAGCTACCATGTGGTTGCTGGGAATTGAACTCAGGACCTCTGGAAGAGCAGCCAGTGCTCTTAACTGCTGAGCCATCTCTCCAGCCCCGAGGAATTCTCCCTTTTAATATGATCTAGTGGACAAGGCAGCTATGTCCCTGGGTCCTCCAGTCTGTGCCTCACTGCTCAAGTTGGGAGTTAGGGAGGAATCAACCCATCTTCTGCTGCACGGGTCCCCTAGTTTCATATGACTGGTTAAGCCCCAGGCAGCAGTGTGTGGCCTTCCCCAGGCTATTGGGACTGGTCTGCAATGGGATCGGGATCCCATGAAGAGACACTGCAAGGAGACATATATGGATCTCCACGATGAATGTCCTCACTTTCTCCCTTCTGAGCATATGTAGGTGAGACCCCAGCTGCCATGTCTCGAATGTGACAAGCAGGTGAGAACAGGAGGCAGCACAGAGTACTGTCTTTGTGGCCACCTCTCCTGCTGGAGTTCCCAGGGTTGGGATGTGGCATGTAATATGTCTCACTGTCTCATCATAACCCTTCATAGACTGTTACAGGGATTGAATGAGAAAATAAGAGGGAAAGTATTGGGTAAGTACTTTTTTTTTTAAGCTGTGAAGTTCTAGCCAAATGATGATGATTGTTCTAATTCAGTGTTTTAAAATTCAAAACCAAATTGGGAATGCCAAATATACACATGCAGATGATGTCTCCTGGCTGGTCCTCATGCTGGGAGTGATAGGCAGAGTGGCCCCCACGCTTCTGCAGGAAAGGGAGGCAGATAAAGCCGGAGGCGTCGGTGCTTTATTTTCAAGTTGGGGAATGGAACTTCATATTTTACCTTTTTAATCATTTGTGTGTCTGAAGTATTTCATTATAAATTTGGAAAAAAGTCAATCCTGGCTCTGGCTTTCCAGATAGTTTATTAATGGCATTTGGCAGCAAGAATACCGGTAGGCTCCTTCCTATTAGCTGAGAAGTTTCTAGGGTGTTGGTGCTGTTCATTAGGGTTTATCTTCCCTAGTCAAGCAGCCAGTCTGTGGCTCAACATTCACAGTGGGTGCCTGGAGGCCTGTGTGAGTCTCGGGGGTCGGATGCGTCTGCTCTTACCTCCAAGGCCTCAGATGGCTTTACTTCCTTTTCTTCCCATGGTTGTGTGATTCTAGGGGCTGTGAGACAAAAGTCGGAAAGCAAAAGCTTGGCATGCTGCTTCAGGCCAGGCACCCCAGTGGCTCCCAGACCACAGTGTTCTTGTGGCTGTGTGGAGAGGGGCTGCCTGTGGAGGTGGTAGAGCCCCCAAATCCAGGCAGCTGGAGCTCCTGTGCCCACCGGACCATCAACTGGTATGAAGAGTCACCCAGCTTCACAGCAGGCCCGGAGAAGCTGTCATGGTTCTGAGGAGCCAAAGTTTGGGAGACTCTATACCTAAACTTGACTTAGTGGGTCCTGACAGTTTCCTGTCCAACAACTAGAATCACCTGCTGGCTCTCAGGTTCTCACGTGCTGCATATTCTCCAGGGCAAGGAGCCCAGAGATGGAGCACACAGATCCCGTAACCTGCATGGCCTTGATAGAGCACTATTGAATCTGTGGCTCTTCCGCTCCTTAGATACAGGTTCCTAAACTGAATCCCCACTTCAAGAAAGCACTGGGCCTCATCCTTAGGGGTGCTAGAGAGTCTGTGGGCATATTTTAAATGTCCACCAGATCCACATGCTTAAGAGTTAATTATACATACAAGCTGTTGAGCATCAAGTTGGACTCGTTAACAAACTAGGAACAGGTTGTCATTTTGGGTAACACTCGAAAGGCAGGACCCAGGGGCACCTGACATGCTCACAACTGGTGCCTGAGGCTTGACCCCTGCACTGACTAGTTTTGTGTCAACTTGGCACAACCTATAGTCATCTGAGAGGAGGGAACTTCAATTGGGAAAATGCCTCCAGAAGATCGGATGTAGACAGACAAGCCTGTAGTCTTAATAAGTGACTCACTTAAGTAGTGATTGATGAAGGAGGGCCCAGCCCACTGTGGTTGGTACCATTGCTGGGCTGGTGGCCCTGGGTTCTATTAGAAAGCAGACTGAGCAAGCCATGATGGGAAGCCAGTAAGCAACACTGCTCCATGGCCTCTGGATCAGTTCCTGCCCTGTTTGAGCTCCTGCCCTTAGGTCCTTCAGGGATGGACTATGATATGGAAGTGTAAACCAAATAAACCCTTTCCTCCTCAACTTGCTTTTGTTCACAGTGTTTTATCACAGCAGTAGTAACCCGGCTAAGATTACTGACTAAGACAACCTCATGTCTTTCACGCTGGGTTTAATGCTCTAGCCAGTGGGCTATGATGACCCCGATGAGTCCCCTCTTCTCTTAGGCTTCTCCAGTTCCTAGACTGTTATTACCACCACCACTGGGTCAGAATCTCCTACGGGGTCCTTCCACGGCTCACCCATCTGCATCAGAACTGGCCGGTGTGTCACATTCCTTCCTAAGACACCACAATGACAAGCAGCTGGGCCCCTCCCTCTGCTTTCTGCCATCAGCCCATTGCCACATTTCCCTGTGCCACTGTGGCCTCTGGGAACAGAGAACGCACCCTCTTTACAGTGGCCACAGTCTGGGCCACTAACTTTCTGCCCTTGAATCAGATCTCAGAGGGCCATGCCTGGCCCTGTTCACCTTACATATGCATAACCACAGCCTCAGGAGGCCTGAGCCACTGAGACCGTGCTCAGTCACCATTGGCCCACCGCATGGCCTGGACACACACCGCATGGCCTGGACACCCACCACATGGCCTGGACACCCACCACACGGCCTGAACACCCACCACATGGCCTTGACACACACAAAACACTTTCCCCAAGGTCTTAGATATTTCTAGGTTCCTTCAGCTAGTGACTGTTTTAGCCCCCACTGCTGCCTCTAGCCTTGGCTCTTACATGAACTCCTTGTATCAGAAGAGATTTACTGCCCTCACTCTTCTGTATCTCAATTTAATGAAAATGTTAAGGATACTTTGATGGTCTTACGCCAGTGTAATTTTAAATAAAATGTCCTCATTCTTTGGCAGACTCTGCCACCCGATGTTTAACTATCAGAAAGTACTTAAGTGGAGTGCTATTTTCAATATTGTCTAAAGACAATCAGTATGTTTTATAGCATCCATCCCCCCCCCCCCAGAATAAACAAGAAAATTTTATGGGCATGTTTGAGGCAAAGCCTCATCTCCATCGCCAGGAACTGACCCCAGGTTTCTGGTGGGTTCACAGAGATGTATCTTGAGGGAAATGCCCGACTCTGGAGTTACAGAGGAGCTGGGCCCCAGTGCTGAGTGCTGTAATTCCCAGCTAGGAAGCCTCCTGCTTGACTCTTTCTGAGCTTTGGTTTTTTGTAAAATGTGGTGGTCCTATTTACCATATAGGGTTGCCATTAGGGGGAAGCAAGTGAGCATCTGCATAGTATTAGTGAACCCTAGCAGGACTCCAGAGCTCCCGCGGTGGCTTTGATCCCTGCTCTTGTTTACACACTCCAGCACCTAATTACTTCTAAGTGACTTTGCCTGGGAGCCTGTGCACAGCTTCCCAAAGTACTGTGTGCTCTGAAGTTTGATGCAGGGCCTTGCTCCCTGTTGGTCCTGTAGCCCAAAGATGGGGAGGCGCTTTGGGGCACTTGTGCTCCGGTTGTCTGTGCCCACATATGGAATGGCTGCCAAACACACTCTTAATTGGCTCGTCTTTTTAAATGATTAAAACGATGTTGAAGACAATGCATAAAATAGTATCAGCAGCTGGGCAGCAGTGGCACACGCCTTTAATCCCAGCATTCGGGAAGCAGAGCCAGGCACATCCTTGTGAGTTCGAGACTAGCCTGGTCTATAGATTGAGATCCAGGACAGGCACCAAAACTACATGGAGAAACCCTGTCTCAGAAAAAAAAAAAAAAAAAAAAAAAAAGTATCAGCAGATGTGGTAGTTTGAATGAGATGTCCCGCATATTCCCAAGCATGTGAATACTTGGCCACCAGTTGGTGGTGCTGTTTGGTGAAGCTTAGGAGGTGTGGCCTTGCTGGAAGAAGTATTTCACTGGGAGCTGACTTTGTTTCAAAAGCCATGCAACATTCTCAATTTGACTTGTCTTTCTGTTTCCTGCTTTCAACTTAAGATGCAAGCTCTCAGCTCACCAGGCCTGCCTGTTGCCACCCTTCTCTGCCATGATGGCCACACCCCCTAATCCTTCCCAAACCAGCTGCAGACCAGGCATTTAAATACACGAACCTATGGGTCCCATTCTTGTTCAAACCACCACATTCCACTCCATAGTCTTATGGCCATATCATAATGCAAAATGTATTTAGTCCAACTTCAAAAGTTCCCATAGTCTTTCAGTATCAACTTTGTTTAAAAATCCTAAGTCCAATGTCTCTCCCTAACTGTAATCCCCAGGAAAATAAAAAAGCAAATTATATACTTCCAACATACAATGGCACAGACTATATATTATCATTCAAAAAGGGAGGAATGGGACCATAATAAGGAAATACCCGACCAACGCAAGGTTCGAACTCAGCAGGGCAAACTCCAAATCCTATAGCTCCATCTTTGTCCGATATAAAGAGCTGAGACGGCTCCTCTCTTCTAGCTTTGCTGACTGTGACACACTTCTCTCCCTTGGGTTGGTTCCACTTCTTGTCTGCAGTTCTCCTTGGCAGATATCCCATGGCTCTGAACAACGTCTTGTAATCCCCAGTAAAATCCAGTCTTTACTCTTTCCAATTCACACACTGGCCTCTCAGGGCTTCTCACTCCCTGGGGGCCTTTGTGCAAGGGACTTCCCTGCCACACATTGCCTGGCCTCAGCAGTTCTCCTTAAGCACCCGAGGAAGATTCCACAACCCCTTTATTTGTGTATTGTTCATGACTCGAAAGCCAGAACCATATGGATGGCATTGCCAAGTTCAACCACCAGCGTGGGTGAACGCTGGCACCCTTGAATCACATCTGTAGCAGCTTTGATTTTGTTGTTGTTGCTTTTTAGGAGCAGAAAATTCTCGAGCCAACTTTACAAGTTGGAAGTTTAGCTGGGTAGGGTCTTGCCCTGAGGGCACCCTTCCCTTTATTCCAAAGTAGATCAAACCTCATCTTAATCTCCAGATCTTTTTCAGCACAGGCTTGGGCTCCAACATTGAATTTCCTGGTACTCTTTGGCTCTTCAAACTGTACATTTTGTATTTCTTTTTTCCCCCTTTTATTCTTAATTTATATGTATGGGTATTTTTCCTGTTATGTCTGTGAACCACATTCATGCAGTGCCCTCAGAGGTCAGAAGAGAGCACTGGATCCCCTGGAACTGGAGTTCCCATGGCTGTGAGCCAACATGTGGGTCCTGGGAATCGAACCCTGGTTGTCTGGAAGAGCAGTCAGTGCTCTTAACTACTATACCATCTCTCCAGCCCTTATATTTCTTTTTGCCTCACTTGCTCTTTTTCATTATAGACCTGTGTAAGAGTGATCACTAACAACCATGCAACAGAGTCAACATTAAATTGTTTGAAACCTTCTCTCACTAAAGAAATTAATCCATGACTTTTCAATTTAGCTTGTGGAAAATTCTTAAGCCAGGGAAAGAATGGAGCCAGACTCTGCCAAAATATCACAGGAATGGTCTCCAGCCCTGTTGCTGTTAAAGTTCTTGCTTCTCTCTGAAGCTTTTGAGCTGGGCCTCGTCAGTCCTCTTAGCTCTCAGTACTTCTATCTTCCAAGCTCCTACTGAGAGGGTTGAAAGAATGATAAACTGCTCTGGTGGTGGAGCTGGTGACCTCGTGGAAAAGTCATGAGCCACAGCCACAACTACCTAGTTACAGAGAGCTTTATTGGGAGGAAGAGGCGGGTGGGGATAAGAGAACCAGGCCTGGGAAGGAGCACATGCGGAGGGCAGAGAGAAAGATAGGGGGAGAGCAGAGAAAGGGTAGGGTCTACATCCAGCTTTTTAAGGGCTCCTGGTACAGAGGTACACCACACATGCGTTGATTGTGTGACCACGCCGTACGCAAGTAGTCACCAGCACATACTGATGATGTAAGAAGTGAGACCTTTTGTTTAACTCCTGAATTGCGCATATCCAGTCACGTAGCTGGAGTGAGGGCAGAATTCTAACAATGGCCCCCATTAAGCTCAATTGCTTTACTAGTCCAAAGTCTCAAAACCTTCCACACTCACTCCCATATTTACCCCCCCCCAAAAAAAAACCCCACACAGGTCTGTTATAGCAATGTCCCGTTTGGGGTACCAACTTGTGTGTTAGGTATTTTCTATTGCTGTGATAAAACACTATAACCAAGGAAAGTTACAAAAGAGGGTTTAACTGGGCTTAAGGGTCCAGAAGGTAAAAGTCCATGGGGTTGAATGAAGTCGTGGAAACAGGTGGCTGGAGCAATAGTTGAGAGCTCACATTTAGATCCACAAGTAGGAGGCAGAAAGGCCACGGGGAATAGCATGGATCTTTTGAAATTCTCAAAGCCAGCCCCCAGTGGCACAGCTTTTTTAACCAGACCAAACTTTTTAATCCTTCCCAAACACTTCCATAAACTTGGGACCAAGTCTTCAAACATATAAGCCTATGGAGGCCATTCTCATTCAACCCACCACAGTGGCTGGTCTCGTTGTGTGCTTTGGACAGCTCCAGGGGACAGGTGGTCGGGCACTACTTGACCGGCTATGGTGTAGCAATTTCCTCAGAGTTGAAACATTGCACCCTGCCAGGAGGATCTTTAAGGCTTAGGAACTTCTAAATTGAAGCATTCCACCCTGGAGGATAGCTTCTTAAGACTTAGGAGGTGGACTAGTAAAATGAGTCAGCTGGTAAAGGTGCTTGCTGCCAGGCCTGAGAGCCTGAGTTCCATCCCTGGAAGGAGACAGCCAACTCAGGACTAGCCAGTCTTGAACACTCCACAGACACCTCAAGACAAATGTACAAAGATGTCACTGACTGCCCTGGCTTCTGAAGGCCCAGCCTCAGCCAGGCCTATTAGACACAGCTGATGCCAAGCTTTACAACCATAAGCCTTAGGAAAACATTTCTGTGGCCTGAGGGGATGCACTTCCCCAGAGGAGGAAATGCTGTGATTGGTGCTCAGAGGCAAGGCTAGGGGTGGTACAAACACCCGACAGAAGCAGGCGATTATGCTCCTCACGAGTTGCCTGGGAGACACTCTCTTATGCTACCTCCCATGGTTTTGCAACACCAGTTCCAATGAAAGTTTCTCTCCAGTGCTCTTTTCTTGTGGACCTTCAGCGGGCTGAGCTGGGACCATGAGGAAAGAAGCAGCCGCAAGCTGTGTTAGCGAAGACCATGGTGACAGCTGAGAAAATGTGAACTCCACAATAGCATGACAGTTGAAGACCCCACAGGTGTGACCAGGACCCCAACACACAAGCTTGATCCCACTTGGCACCACCTGTGTGGTCCAATGGTATCCATGGCTGCCTGGGAGCCTGAACCCAGCTGGTGGTGGTTCAGCCATGGCTGCCCATGTCTGAGTAATCCTGACGATCCCTGGTATCTTGTTCCTGACTGACAGTGGGAGTCTTGGCTGGCACGCAGCCTCCCAAATGCAGAGGAGGGCATATTCAACGGGACCAACGGCAGCCATTGAGTTGTAGATGTCGGGTAAGGGAGCAGCTGAACAGCTGGACAGCAGCCAGAGCAGTGAGCCCACTGAAGAAAGCTGGAAGAAAAAGAGAACTCAGAGGCTCAGCCCCCAAACACGTCCAACCAAGAAAATTGTCAAGTTTTCAGACGACGGGTCTCAGTCTCCCACCCCTAGCCAAGGGTCCCATCCCTGAGGCCGCCGCAGGAACACTAGAGGGCTCCACTTGCCGCTGCTACTGTGTGACCTACTGGCACCGCTCCCTGCTGTCAGAAACAGGAGGAAATGAAAGCTTCCAGAGACTAACACTTGAAGAGCTTCTCCTTGGCCAGCTAGGACGTCCATGGAGAGGAGCAGAAGGAACGCAGCCAGCCGATTCATGGCAGTAAGTGCACGCAGAATTTCTCTCCCCGTGTCCGGCTCACTTCACTTCCTGTAGTGTCCTCTGGGTTCACTCATGTTGCTGCAAATGGAAAGATTTTCTCTTTTTGAAGGTTGAAATGGTGCTGGGTGATGGTGGCGCACACCTCTAATCCCAGCTCTTGGGCCGTTCAAATCACCCAGTCTCACAGACTTCCATACATCATAAAATCTGAGGCTTTAGTGTAGCACAAATCCTAATTAGTCTTAATAATAAAAACCCATGCTGGTTGGTGGTGGCGCACAGCTTTAATCCCAGCACTCAGGAGGCAGAGGCAGGCGGATCTCTGTGAGTTCGAAGCCAGCCTGGTCTACAAAGCAAGATCCAGGACAGCCAGGACTAAACAGAGAAACCCTGTCTTGAAAAAAACAAAAACAAACAAACAAACTGGAGCCAGATATTGGGGTAAATGCTGCAAGATCAGAGAAGCAGAGTAGCAAACCACTAGAGAGTTCTTACCTCTACAACTCCCCAGACTGAAAAAGAGTGAGCTCCTATCTGCTCCCACTTTATACTCCTCTCTGCCCAGCCATATCACTTCCTGTCTCTGCCTCCCTAGTGCTGGGATTAAAGGCCTGAGATCCCAAGTGCTGGGATCAAAGGTGTATGCTGTTACGCCCAGATCTCAGGGACCCCCAAAAGACCACCACAGAGACTGAATCCAGCATGCAAAAGCAAAGAACCTTTATTTTCAAGCTCTGAGCTTGGTGCCTCTGTCTGATGCAGCGGTGAGAGGAGACAGCTCTCTGAACCCAGGCGGGGCAGAGTTTTTATCACAGCAGTGGTTGGAGTGAGAGGATTTCCAGGGTCCAGGACCTCAATTGGCTGACAATTGTCTAGGGGTATCTATAAAACAGAAATAGATGTGTGCTAGACTCAGGGACATCTTGCCATCTTATCTAACCTTATCTAATGGTTGGAATGTTTGGGATGTCGGGTAATTCCCCTTAGATGTAGGCCTTCCCTGGGTGGGATCAGTTTATGGCTTTTCCTGGGTCTGGGTGTTGCCTGTCAGTACAGTAAGCCTGTCACAGAAGTTGTGCCTGGGCCTCTAAGCCTGTCATGGCAGCTGTGTGGTCAAGCTGTTTGGGGGCCCCCCTACATGTGCCACCACTGCCTGACTCTGTTTCGATTTTAGATTGAATCTCTCTTGTGTAGCCCAGGGTGGCCTTGAACTTGCAAAGAGCAGTCTGCCTCTTCCTTCTGAGTGCTGGGATTAAAGGTGTGTGCCACTGCCTGGCCTCTCTGGCTAACTAGTGGCTTAGCTCAGCACTCTGATCTTCAGGCAAGCTTTATTTGTTAGATCACAAATAAAACATCACCACACTTTAGCTCTGTGATATGTCCCTTTTTTATTTTATTTTATTTTGAGACAAGGTCTCTCTGTAACTCCGGCTGTCTTAGAATTCACTATGTAGACTGTAGATGAATTTCTTTCTTCCTTCCTTCCTTTCTTTTTTTTTTTTTGAATTTTTTTGTCATTTTTAAAATTTTTTTTTGAATGCCGAATGCCATTTATTGAAGGAGGAACGAGGTCTTAAATACAGGCTTACAGCACAATGGGAGAACCCTGGAGGGCAGAAGTTAGATACCAATGTTTTACAATCTTGCATCTAAGCTGTTAACACCCATTATGCAGGATACACAGACAAGGAACTTCTCTCTCTCTTTTTTTTTTTTTTTTAGTTTTTTGAGACAGGGTTTCTCTGTGTAGCTTTGCGCCTTTCCTGGGACTCACTTGGTAGCCCAGGCTGGCCTCGAACTCACAGAGATCCGCCTGGCTCTGCCTCCCGAGTGCTGGGATTAAAGGTGTGCGCCACCACGCGGAACTTCTCTTAAGCATTCAGGAGGGTGGAACCCGGCAGGAAATTAGCATAGGAAGGATATCAAGGTCAAGGTCAGCAAGCAAGGCAACAGCTACCCAAAAAGGGGGCCAGGATGTAGACGAATTTCTAAACAGTCTTATTAAATAAGAAACACAGAGCCAAATACAGGGGTAATAGCTGAAGAGATCAGAGAAATAGCAAATAGCCACGACTAGCCTTAGTATACCAACATGCAGTATCTTCCCCAGAGAGAGCGTCTTCCTGTCTAACCTGCACTTTTATTGCCTTCCTGTTCTGCCTTCTCATTGGCTCTAAGCCCAGCCACATCTCTTCCTCATCACTGCCTGTCTATACAGACCTCCAGGTCTCTATGGTTGGTACTGGGATTAAAAGCGTGTGTCACTTGGCTGTGTCCTTGACCACACGGAGACTCTGCCTGCCATGTGATTGGATTAATGGGATGTGCTACCCAATGCCTGACTTCTGTTTATGGCTTGCTATGTGACCTCTGGTCTCCAGGCAAACTTTATTTATTAGCATACAAATAAAATATCACGTTTCAGAACAAATAAAATATCATCACAATAGACCAGATTGGCCTCAAACTTACAGAGACTGTCTGAGTGCTGGGATTAAAGGTGTGCACCACTACACCCAGTTTGTGATAGGTCCCTTATCTAGCATGTATCAGGCCCTAAATTCAATTCTCAGAACTGAAAAACAAAAAGTCTACAATAGTTTAAAATGTGTTGATTAAAGTGGGCTGAGAGAAACGCAATAGAGTCTGTATTGGTAGACAAGGAACCTAAACCAGCCACAGGAAAGAAGGCGTTGCTTTAGAAATCAGCCTACAGGAGAATCAGGGCTGAGAGCGAAGGTACAGCCAGCTGCAGAGATCCAGAGCAGGAACAGTGGGTTCAGGTCCTGATGAGGAAGCAGGTGGGCCTGCTATGAGGCTGAACCGACAGAGGGGGACTGCGCCAAGCTGAAACTCCAGGGATAATCGTTAGTTCTCTGCCTGTTGGTCTTTGACCCACACACCAGGAGTCAGATCAGCAGAACTGTGCCATCACGGTGCTGGGTGTCCACCACTTTATAGGGTCCGGGTGAGGGAGTTATACTCCTTCTGCAGTCTGGCATGCTGGGTAAGTTCTTAGGCCTGGTTTCTCTGATATGATTTTAAATCACCCATGTGCTCCTACAGTCTCAATGCACCCCTATAAATTTTCTACTCCCAGGAATAATTCATTTATCAGTCTGTGATCCGTGGGAGGTGTAGGGCAGATGGTGGTGTTTGTGCATTCACCCAGACCACCCTCAATCTAGAGTCCAAAGCTGTTTGTAAAAAGGCAAGGCACATCTGAAAAACAAAACAAAAACCACGTTTACACAATATGGAGTAACTTAGAGGAGGGCACAACCTGATCTCAGGAAAGTGATTACGTTATGGATACTGGTAAAGGTCATCCCTGACATCTGAAATCCAGAGACCCGGCGGGACAGGTGGTGTGATTCAGCCTGGGCCAGACGCTGGGGCTGATGCAGCCCCCATAGCCATGAATCTGGAGCTCCAAGATGTGGGTGACAGGATGACAGGAGATGGCTTCCTGGCTTGAGAACTAACAGGATCTGCCCTCCCTCAGCCCTTTGTCAGACCTGCAGTAACTAAAGGATGCCGGCCCACAGAAGTGAGCAGATCTTTAATCAGTCCTGTTCAAATGCTAATCTCTCCTGGAAACGCCCTCACAGACACAACTGAAAATAATGTTTTACCAGCCATCTGGACATCCCTTAGCTTCCGGACACATAAAATGAACCATCCCAGTAGTCTACACACACACCACCTGCCATGCAGGATAGTTATTATTTTAGGCTGCATTTAAAATTTGTTATTTTGAGTCAGTTATACACATTCACAGCAAATTGCAAGAATACTGCTTGCTGCACAACCAGAGAAGCTGAGTAGGATGAGTTTGTAATCTCAGTTCTGGGGAGGAAGAATGAGGAGGCAGCCAGTCTAGTTCCAGCTAGTAGGAGATCCCCATCTCAAAAGACAAAGTCCAGGTGCCCGAGGAACAACAGCTAAGCTTATCCTAGATGCACACACATACACACACACACACACACACACACACACACACACCACATTCACACCTGTGCACATGTGTGTAACACGAAAATGTTACAGATGAGTTGGAAATCCTGCATTAGTTTCTGACTGTGATTATATTTTAGATCAGCATGGCCCAATATCCAAGTCAGGGTGACATTGTGTTTATATAGTTATTGGCTGTTTTCTGTACAGTTGGTGTATAAACTTCTCAGGTTGTGGTTCCTGAATCCAAAAGGCTGTGTCCTTAGTGCTGTGGGATGTCCTGTAAGTTGTGAATAAATAATGCTGATTGGCCAGTAGCCAGGCAGGAAGTATGGGATAGGCGTGACAGAGAGGAGAAAGGCTGGGAGGTGGAAGTCTGGAGGAGACGCCAGCCTGCCGTCCAGGGAGCATCTTGTAAAGGCAGCAGGTAAAGCCACAGAACATGTGGTGACGTATAGATTAACAGAAATGGGCTGAGTATAAGAGTAAGAGCTAGACAATGGTAGGCCTGAGCTAATGGCTGAGCAGTTTAAACAATATAAGCTTCTGTATGTTTATTTTATAAGTGGGCTACGGGACTGCTGGGGTTTGGCAGGACACGGAGAGAAAAACTGTAGCTATACCTCAGTTCCTCAGTGGAACTCTGAAAGCATGGATAGTACTGAGCCTTCCTTATACATAGTGTTTTCCCCACACATACTTGATAGACTTGCACCTTTTCCCTTGAAGGAGGCACTTGACAACCTCACAAGTGTTAGAATTCTTCCCCCAGCTACATAACCAAGCGGGCGCTGGCAAGATGCTTAGTCATGCCAGGGCCTTACGTCCTATGTGCGATGCGTGGTCACATAATTTGCATGTGGCATCATCATGTAATCTATGTACATGCGTGGCATAGCTACATAAGCCCATATGCGCATGTGGGGGGTGCTATAAAAGAGGGTTCCCCTATTCCTTCTCTCTTCCTGCACGGTCATTCTATAGGCCTATGCACACCCTCTCTCTATTCCCTCAATAAACTCTTATATGGGTTTTGCTGTACCTCTTGGCTTTTCTCAAATGGTAAACAGAACCGCTTAATGAATAACATTGCGCTGCTTAATAAATAACAACAAGCACTAAGATACTATGAAAACTGATAATGAAGGTGATTACTAAGTATCTAACAGGAGGATAGCAAATACAATGTGTATATCAGATGAGGCATCATTCAGGTTATAGGAGGAACAGCAGGATTTCACCCCATTACTTAGATAGTGCACAATTTTAAAACTTGTGAGTTGTTTGTATCTGGAATTTTCCATTTAATATTTTCGCATCATAACTGTAGGTAGCTGATATGACAGACAAGGGGAGCTGTCTGTGTTTAGTGTATCCCACTTATTATTTTGAGCATAAGCCCCATGATATCACCACCACAGCTAACATAACAAGACATGCAATGCCTCCCCCAATAGTTGTGTGTCACCCCAGCAGACTTGGGTCACCTTATCACATATGTATTTTTGTGCAACCACTATCACATCCAAAGACTTTCCTGCCACCAGAGACCATTGAGTTCTCTTCTGCCCCGTTCCCAACTCTCACACCGTGGCTCTGTTCTAAGTGGAATCTCACAGTGCCGGTGTGACCTTTGGGGACTGGTGATTTTTGGTCAGTGTGACATCCTGTCCTCAAGGGCCATCCAAGGTGTTGTGCAATAGTTACTTTTTTTTTTTTTTTTGACGTTTTGGTTGTTTCCAGATTTGGACAATTACAAAGATGCTGTGAGTGTCATTTTCCTGTGTGGTTTAAGTCGTAGCCCTCCTTATTCTTGAACAAATGTGTAAGAGAGCAGTCGCTGGGTCATACGATCAGAGTGCGTGTTTGAATCGTTATTAGAGAAATTGCCAAAGCATTTTTGCAGGCAGTTCTGCATTCATTCTGCATTCTCAAGAGAATGAGAGGTCTGTTTCCATGGCCACCTCACTTCATGTGGTGGTGTGACTCTTCATCTGGTTAATAGCAGCATGTATCTATAGGATTTTGACCTACCTCTTCCTGCGGCCTTTTAGTCATTACATATTTATTCAAACAATATTTGGGGCCCTGTTACTTAGTGCTGTTGCCAGTACAGCACTAAGCTTGAGGCTGGCAAGACGGTTGAGTGAGAAACGCCTGATGATTCAACTCAGTCAACCTCTTGAATCCTCACGGTAGAGAGCAGACTCTTGCAAGTTGTCCAGTTGTCCTTTGACTTTCACATATGTATACACACACACACACACACACACACACAGTGGGTGGGTAAAGAAAATGGAGCTGGTGAAATGATTCAAGAGGTGAAAGGTAAAGGCTACTTGCTACCAAGAGTGATGACCTGAGTTTGATCCCTGGTATCCATATGGTGGAAGGGGAGAATCCACATGGACAAGTTGTGCTCTGACCTCCACAGGCACCCATGGCACGTGCCTGCCTCTGCCCCCCACAGACACTAAATGCATAAAAGTGTAATTCTTTATTTTTTAATTAAAAAAGGGGGCTTGCCTGTCATGCTGTGCACATCTTTAATCCTAGCACTCGGGAAGCAGTGGAAGGAGAATCTCTGTGGCTTCTAGGCTAGCCAGGGCTGTACAGTGAGGCCTTATTTCAAAAACAATAGCAAAAAATAAAAATAAACTAGACTAGAGAGATGGCTCATCAGTTAAGAGCACCTGTTGCAGAGAGCCTGGGTTCAGTTCCCAGCACCCACATGGTAACCCAGTTTCAGGAGATCCAATGCCCTCTTCTGGCACTAGGCACACATGTGGTGCACAGACACACATGCAGGCAAAATACTCATAACATAAATAAGTATTTTGTAGAAAAAAAACAAAACCAAAAAGATAACATTCTCAATCATGTACGCATGGTATATACATTATATGAGATATATTTGTTTGTGTATATTCTACATATTTATGTCATGTATACACAATACACATACATTTGTATGCACACAGAACATATGCTATATGATATACATGCTATGCATGTATAAGACATATATGTGGATATGATATATATCTTATCTATGCTATGGCATGTATTTATATACTTGTATTTATCAAACTCTATGTATATGCATATTGTTTTATGCTAATGCATGTATATACATATGTACATATATATGCATGTGCACATGATATATATTTATGGTGCTTTGTATAATGTATGTGTAAATTTTATATTGTATATGGTATAGATTCATCTGTATTGCTTTGTGTATAGTTATGTTTGTGTATAGTCTATGGTGTTTTTATACATGTGCATGCATATACTAGATATACATTCATGTATATAAGTGTATAGATATATGTTAGGGTATTTTTGTGTGTTATGTAAGTATCTATGATGGCTTATACATGCATTTATGTATATTAGATATTCATATATATAGCGTGGTATATATAGTGTGTGTGTGATGGTGTATATTTGTGTATCTGTATGAGACTATGATATCTTAAGCATGTGTACGTGTATATTAGCTATATATTCATGCATATGTGGTGTGGTATAACTTACGTGTGTTGGTGTACATTTACGTATCTGGATGTGCATGGTGTACATTTATGTGTCTGGTGTATGTTCACAAATACTTTTGTTCTTATGTCATATATTATTCGTCTCTGTCTGGGTCATGGTGCAGATTCTCTGCGTTGGCAACCTGCTCCCGCACACCTAGCTTAAGGGCGGGTGCGGCCTCCTCCGCGGGGCTCTCAGTCTCCAGGAGCGTGCGCGACCCCGTCGTTGTCGCTTGGGGGGCTCGGCCGGCGACGTGACGCACGTACGGAAGGGTGGTTCGCCCCCCGCCCCGCGGAGCCGCGCACGCAGGCAAGCCCAGAGGCTGCTGGGAAGAGCGCCGCGCTACTGATGGCCAGCGCCGGCGCTCGCGCTCGCGGGGGCTGCCGGGAAGAGCGCCGCACTGTCGATGACCGGGCCGCGCACGTCCGCACGGCCGCGCGCGCGCGCGCGCAGTGCGGGCGGTCACCATCTTGGTTCCGACGGCAGCGCGGTGCAGGCGCGAGTCGGGGCGCCCCTCGCTCGGCGGTGGCGCGCCGCGGAGGAAGCGGCGCGGACAGGCCGGCCTCCAGCGTCGCCGCGCTCGCGCCCGCGGGCAGGGCGGAGAGCGCAGAGCCGCAGGCGGGGCGGCGCCGGACCGCGAGGCCGCGACCCTGCCGGGCCCCGCCCAGCCCGCCGGGCCCGCCCCCGGCCGCTCCGCCGCCTGCCGGGCCGCGCAGATGGGATAGGCGGCGAAGATGTTCAGCTTCGAAGGCGACTTCAAGACGAGGCCCAAGGTGTCTCTCGGTGGCGCGAGCAGGAAGGTGAGGCGGTGCGGCCCGAGGTGTTAACCGAACCCGGGCCTGAGGCGAACGCCGGCCTGTCAGCACCCGGGTGGTGTGTGCTCGGCAGGCCGCTGCGGAGCGAGCTCGGGCCGGGCGGTGCTGGGGCGCAGTCCTGACCGGAGGAGGCTCCTGGGGAGCGCTGTCGAGCCGCGGAGAGAGCGACGGGGTCATTCATCGCGACCTCGCCGCGCCTGTCCGGGGGCCGCAGTTTTGACCTGGAAAATACACGTGCACCGGCAGTCTCCGGCCGGGGCGTTACACGGTTAGCTCTCCAGCTGTGCGAGACAGGGTCCCCCCCAACCCCCGTCCTTTCAATAAGAACTCTTACTTGACATACTCGCTCATCACAAGCTTAGAGGGTCCTGTCCCCTAGGACAGCCTCGGGAACAGTCCCTCGTGCCTGTGAAGTGGACGGGGGCAGGAAGGACAAGGTCTTCGTAGCCAGCGCCTCGCTTTATAGCCTGTCCCGCTCAGGGCATTGCGGAGTTGTGCCTGCCTGAGACCTGGGGCCCGGCCGCATCTGGACGTGCCCCCGGGGAAGGTGGCATGACACTTCTGGCATCCCGGGCAGGCTGAAGCAGGAGGGCAGCCAGCCCCGATGCTCTAGGTCGAGTCCGGAATCCAGAATCCAGACAGGACCCCTAGAGTTCAGTTAAGAGGATTTTTCTTTTTAAAGCAAGTTTTAAAAGTTTTATTTAAAAAACACTTTTATGGCCGAGCGGTGGTAGCGCATGCCTTTAGTCCCAGCGCTCGGGAGGCAGAGATAAATGGATCTCTGTGAGTTCGAGGCCAGCCTGGTCTACAGAACGAGTTCCAGGACAGGCACCAAAGCTACAGAGAAACCCAGTCTCACACCCCACCCCCAAACACCCCTCATTTTTTATGTTTGCTGGCATATATGTATGTGCACCACATGCTTGTTTAGTTCCAGCAGAGGTCAGAAGAGGGTTTCGGATCCCCTGGAACTGGAGTTAAGGACAATTGTGGGCTGCCATGTGGGTACTAGAACTGAATTCAGGTCCTCTGTGAGAGCAGTAAGTGATCTTAACTGCTCGGCCATCTCCTCAGCCCCTTAATGTAAATTCTTTTCAATATTTATTATTATTATTGTGTATGAGCAGTGTGCTGGACCATTGCTCCAGCTCAAAGAGTTTTTATGTGGACACACCCATATGTAAATGACCATCCCCTATTTCTCATAAAGAATATTCCTGGCATTCCTATCCATAGTTGTTCTTACTGAAGGTGACTGCTTTTCTGACTTCTGTTAACCACAGGTCAGTTTTAACTGTTGAATTTGGTACAGGTGAGGTCAAATGAAGTGGGTGCAGCTTGATCAGCCTTGCTTCTTCAGCTAGGTATTGTTTTTGATAGATCCTCTCATCCCACTGTGTCCCCATTGGTCCAGGACAACACAGTTAACCCATGCTGCTTTTCATGGGTGCTTGTTGTCTGTGTCGTGGTGACTGTTGCTAGTGAGCTGGGTCATACCTTACACATGTTTTCTGCTGGTGTTCATTGCCTGTTTGTTTCCCTAGCTGCTGTGCCCACAACCCTGCAGCCAGCAGTCATAGGGCACCATTGGCTCACATCCTTGCCAACATTCGGTATGAGAGTCTTTGGAATTTTCACCATTCTGGTGGGTGTACTTTTTTCATGTTAAAATTTTATTTGAAATCTTCCCCTTCTTGAGCTTAGTGGAAAATTGGAATTTTTTTTAATTGAATAGGTCTTTTCCTTTTTTAAAAGTTAAATGAATATTTTTATGCTTATTATCTGTAAAGGGCTTTATGTTGGAAAAATCCAAGACTTGATGAGTTTATAATAGTTTTGTTGGGGAGAAAAGACTTATACCTTGAAAAGTTAAAGAATCGTATACTAATGACTGGTTTTTTATTTCCCTCAGGCTGATACAGAAATGCAGAATTTCTTGGCTTGGTCTAGAAAGGTGGGAAGGAGTAGGAGGGGTTTGAAGGTGTGTGTGCTGGATTCCACTGCTTCAGTTCTGCCATCTACTTATATTTTGTTACATTTGAGACAGGGCCTGCCTCAAGCTTATGTACAATCCTCCTGCCTCTGCCTTCCAAGTGCTGAAATCTCAGACAGGAATGTAGCAACACTCCCAGCTACAAGTCAGTGTTTTTGAAATCAGGATACATCCTGATGGCACAGTTTATTTGGCAGGTGTGTGTGTGAGAGAGAGTGACTATCTTAGCAGTCATTTGATTGCAAGTACACTGAAACTAAGTGCAGAAAAACAAACAAAACAACCCATGAGAGGCATGATGATATTTCATAGAATGTACAAGTCAAAAACTGGCCAGTTTCCATGTTGCCAGTACCACGGTAGTTTAGCTCAGCCATTCTCCTTGAGCTGCATGCTTGACTGTATATGGGTTCTGTTCATTTATTTCATTCTATCCAGCCAGTGGCCATGTATGACTTCCTGGTTGAGTGCCTTGATCTCCATTCCTGAATCTCTGGAGAGGAAATCTGCTTTGCTGGGTCATGGTTTCCATTTGTGAGCTGAGTCCCAACTTCTGAGGCATGAGGAGATGGAGTCTTTCAGCACAGATTATTCTAGGTGTGTGCCCAAGCTAGGAGAAGACTACAGAACAGGGCTTGAGAAATGAATGCTGAAGTTCCTGTGGGGTTCAGGCATGTGTGCCCAGAGGAATCTGGGTAGACATGCATGTATGGGGGATGTCAGTGAACTGGTGGCTTAGTTGCTGACTCAAGTTTGAGACAGCAAGGAATACAGATGCACCTTGGGGATCTAAGGAGACTGGTGTCTGGGGAGTGGCTTTATAAGAGGAGGAGTGGGCCAGAGGTGCTGAGTGCTGAATGGGTGCTTCCAGATAATGTCACAATCTAGACTTGGAACTGGAAAACTTTGTGACTGGAGAGTGTGCCCCTTAGGGTAGCAGGAGCTGAGGTCCAGACTTGCAGTTTGGTGAGAGATGGAGGGAAGGGTGCATTGCCTCTATAAAAGACCACAAGATTGGATGACAGGAAAAAAGAATTGGAAGTCTAAGGAAGATTTGGGTGATAGGGCAATTTGACCCAAGTTTTACAGAATGAGACAAAGCAAGGAGAGGTAGGGCATAAAAACACAGGGAAAAGCCTGGGTAAACCAGATGTGTCTAGTTGGGAACTACTTTCCGATTGAAAATGAGGATAAGCCGGGTGGTGGTGGTGGCGCACACCTTTAATTTCAGCACTCGGGAGGCAGAGACAGGCGGATCTCTATGAGTTCGAGGCCATCCTGGGCTACAGAGTGAGTTCCAGGACAGGCTCAAAGCTACACAGAGAAACCCTGTCTCGAAAAACCAAAAAAGAAAAAAGAAAATGAGGATAGATGTGGATTTAGAAAAGTTGTAGGTGGGAGGAATGACTTTAACATTATCTTTGCAAGTTTCCATAGCTACTTAATCTAATAGTGGTAGTAAATTATAATCCCTTCAATGTTTGTTGCTTTATCCTTCAGAGCAGCTTTAGGCTACAGACAGTGGAGCAGGTCGTAGAGTACCTATGTGTTGATGATTTTTTTTCCTGTGTAGTACTGCCAACTGAAGTCCACAGTGCTCTGCACTGTGCATCTTGATTCTGATAATGACTACTGTGATAACCTAACGCTAACCCTGTATTATACAGAATAGTTCCCATTGCCTTTGAACCCCATTGTTCTCTGTATAGCCACTGCCCTCCCTCTCTGTACTCCTAGCAACTGCTGATCTTTTCCTGTCTACATAGTGTTGCCTTTTCCAGAATGTCAGTGTTGGAATCATATTTAAAAAAAAAAAAAAAAACAAAACACAGCCTTTCAGAATGACTTCTTTCACTTTTATATGCGTTTTAAGGTTGCTCCATATCTTTTCATGCCTTGCCTGCTATTTTATTTTAATTTTTAAATTATATTTATTTTATCTGTATGCGCATTTGTGAGGGCTTATGAGCACCATAGAACTCCTGTGGAGGTTAGAGGGCATCTTGTTGAAATCAGTCCTTTCCTTCCACATGTTGGTCCCAGAGATCAAACTCAGGGTGTTAGGTTCAGCAGCAAGTACCTTTACCCACTGAGCCGTCCCACCAGCCTGCATTTTATTTTGAATTAATTAATAGTATTTCATACACATACATAAAGTATATATTTTTTAAGAGTGGTTTAAGGTTTATAGAAAAATGGGTGGGAACATAAAGTTCTCAAATATCCCTTCTCACTTTTTACTATTTACTACAGTTTTTTTGTTTCTGTCATTGGTATTAAACATTTTCTATGGTTTGACTTTTGCATATTGTCTGGGTTTTTTTGTTTGTTTTGGTTTGGGATATTTTGTTTGGTTTTTGCCCGCCCCCCCAAGGTTTCTCTGTGTCATTTTGGTTCCTGTCCTGGATCTTGCTCTGTAGACCAGACTGGCCTCGAACTCACAGAGATCCGCTTGGCTCTGCCTCCCAAGAGTGCTGGGTTTAAAGGCCTGCGCCACCACTGCCAGGCTTGTTTTGTTTTTAAGACAAGCTCTCCCTATGTAGCCCAGGCTCACCTAAAACTTGTAGCAGTTCTCCTCTTTTAAGCTTCTCATGTGAGCCACCACACCTGGCCCTGCAAGTCGACTTCTTGCCCTTAGCAATCTGCTTGTCTTTGGTACCTAGATAACTCTTCTCCTATTTAATATTTCATGATATTATACCAGTTTGTCTTACTCAGCTGTATTGAACGACTCATGATTGCTTCCAAATTCTGGGCAATTATGAATAAAGCCACTATAAACATTTGTGTGTATATAAGTTTTGAATTGGGGTAAATACCAATGAGTACCCTTTTTATTCTTACTGTTTTTCCGAGGTATTAGAGACTAAACCCAGAGCCTTGTGCATGGTAGACTGTTCGACTGAACCATATCTCCAGCCCCTGGTGTTTTGAAACAGCTTCTTGATATATAGCTCAGGCTGGCCTGGAACTCCTGATTACTCTGTGCTGGAATTACAAGCAAGTGCTAGGATTGTAAGTGCACTAAGTATGCATCACCACACCTGGATGCCTGTATGGTTTTTGCTGTTGTTGTTGTTGTCATTGTCTGGAGGCAGAGGCAGGTGGATCTCTGAGATCTAGGCCAGTCTGGTCTGCAGAGTGAGTTCCAGGACAGCCAGGGCTGTTATACAGAGAAAACCTGTCTCGAAAAACAAAAGAAACAAACAAACAAGAAAACAAACCCTAAAATTGTATTTTGGTTTTGTTTTGTTGTTTGTTTGTTTGAATGTATATATTCTGAACCTTAAGTCTGTCAGATATTTCTTCCTGTTCTGTAAGGTATTGCCTTTTTGTTGATGGTTTCTTATGCTGTACAGAATTGTTTTCATTTTATTTTAAAAATTTGTTTATTTTGGGTGTATGTGTGGGGTTGTGTAGCAATATCCTAAATAAAATATTTCTGTTCTAGAGGGAGGGTCAGTAAGACATGGAAAATAAACAACTCACAACTCTCTGAACCTTGTTAAGATTCACAAGATCCCTTCCTGTTTATATAAACAGTAAGGAGACTTTCTAACTTGTTGAGTGGTCAACATGTCCTGCAGAAAGCTCCAGGGATGCTACTTTTGTGAGGGTCTATAATGGGATGAGGTTTTTTAGTGATACAGCTGTCTTTGAGCTGTCCATATTCTACAAAGAATCAAGTAAACTAATTGGTTCATCAAGTTAGACTTCGGTGGAATTGTTTCTTTGGTCTGTTGTTGGTGCCCAGTCTGCAGTGAATAGACATTTGTTCAGTCTCTCCAGGAAAAGTCACACAACAGAGTGTGTATTTAGGGGAATTGTTGTGTATACCATGGTGGATGTGTGGAAATCAGAAGAGATCTACCTTAGTTTGAGGCAGGGTCTCTCTTGTTTCTGCTACTGGGCTGTGTATTCCAGCCCCCTTGTTTAGTTTTACATAATCTTGTTTGTCCACTATTTTTTTTTTTTTTTTGAGACAGGGTTTCTCTGTGTAGCTTTGTGCCTTTCCTGGAACTCACTTTGTTGACCAGGCTGGCCTTGAACTCAGAGATCCACCTTCCTCTGCCTCCCGAGTGCTGGGATTAAAGGCGTGCACCACCACCGCCCGGCATTGTCCACTATTTTTTAAAAGACTTTTAAAAATTGTATGTGTTTAAGTGTTTTCCTGCATGTATGTTGTATGTGCATTATGTGTGAGCTTCGTGCCTATGGAGGTTAGAAGATCCGAGGGCACTGGAGTTATGCATGGCTGGGAAACAAGAAGGTGCTGAGAATGAGAACCAAACCTGGGTCCTCTTTGAGAACTTCCGAGTGCTTTTTACCCCCCTCCTTTCTTTTTTAATTTTTTCAAGACAAGGTTTCTCTGTAGTCCTGGCTGTCCTGGAGTCCACTCTGTAGACCAGACTGGCCTTAAATTTAGAGGGATCACCTGTCAAGAACAAGTGCTCTTAATCACTGAGTATCTTTCCAGCCCCAGTATCCTTTCTTGTAAGGACTATTGTCTGTTTTTATATTTTTAATTTTTATTAATTTTATTACATTTATGTTGTGCCTGCATGTATGTTTGTGCGTACGTGCATGCTTAGTACCTGCAGAGCCAGAAGAGGGCATTGGATCTCCTAGTACTGGGAGAGCCTCAGGGCATTTTCTTTGGAGGCTGCTTGCTTCTGTTTCCTTGTATATTGCACTAGACAACTGTTGCCCTCAGTTGTCCCTTCTGCTGGGTGCTCTCTTTCATTGTGCTCTCTTTCATTGACTCTTCTGTGAAGCAGAGCTGTTAGTGTCCTATAGAGGAACCTATAGAGGGTAATTAAGCAGAACCTGCTATAAACTGGGATGCTTGAGCCCTGGTCTGCTCTCAGTCCACTCTGGGACTGTACTGTGCAGCTTCCTTGCTGTGAGCACTGCTGTACCTGTGGTTGGATGTTCAGGACATGAGAAAGGAATGTTTGGCTCTAAATCTGTCAGAGTATGATTTCCTTAAGTCTGGCAAATAGCTTGGTGCCTGTGTCATTTATGTGTTGTAGAACTATTTATTACAAAGGATGAAACTGTCAAAAGTACCCTGGGAACTGGTCTGTGGCTTAGTTGTGTGCTTTTTTGTTTGTTTGAGACCGTCTCACTATGTAACCCTGGCTGATCTGGAACTTCTTACTTACCAGGCCTGCCTCTGTCTCCCAAGTGCTGATCTGAAGACCTAAATTGCCATGCCTGGCATGACAATATAAATTTTACGTTTTACTTTATTTTATGTGACTGAATGTTTCACTTGTGTATGTCTGTTTACCACATGTGTGCCTGGTGCCAAGAAAAGAATGTCAGATCCCCTGAAACTGGAGTTACAGATTATTATGAGATGTTGTGTGGGTGCTGAGAATTGAACCAGGGTCCTCTGGAAGAGTAACCAGTACTCGTAACCGCTGAGCCTTTTCTCTAGTCCCTGAAACTGTAATTTTTGATAATGAGGAAGCGAGCTTTCCTTGTTTTAATTAAACATTTCCAGGGCTAAGGAGATGGCTCAGGTAGTGGTAGGTAAAGTACCTGCTGTACAAGTTTGAAAACCTGAGTTTGGATCCTCAGAACCAATGTTAAAATTGCATGTGGTGGTATATGTGCGGAGAACATGGACCTATAACTGTAAGGCGCTTAGCAATTGGGATGTCCACATGAGATTTGTCTTTTGAATATGCTCAGTCTATTCATACAAACATTTCTCTTTTTTTTTAAATTTATTTTTATGTGCATTTGTGCTTTTGCCATGGGTGTCGGGGTCTCCTGAAGCTGGAGTGAGCTGCCATGTGGGTGCTGGGAATTGAACTCAGGTCCTCTGGAATAAGAGTCAGCACTCTCAACCCCTGAGCCATCTCTCCAGCCCAAACATTTCTTGTGATATCATGCTAATATAAGAGTTAAACAGACATCAAGTGGGGACAGTTGTTTGGGTAGAAATGCTGCTGCAGGGTCCCATTGGAGAATCTTTTCTGGTGAGAGTGCTTCGGAAACTTGCAGGCTGGATGCATGTCCTCTGAAAATCCTCCAGCTGTAGCAAGCTGAGAGGGTGGCACTGGTAGAAGTCCTGTGTGGGCCCGGCCACAGTGCCAGAAGCTCAGTGGTCACTGAGGCTAGGGCCACTCACAGGGTCTCAAGTCCTCTTGCTGATAGGTATCAGTACAGAGGCTAGAGAAGGCCAGAGACCATTACCAAGCCACACAAAATGTCTTTAAAATTACGTTCCTTACAGCATGCCTATAACTAACCCTAATAATGGGGGGAGACGGGACAGATGAATCCACAGGACTTGCTGGCTAGCCAGTCTATCAAAGCAGGAAGCTCTGTGTTCAGTGAGAGGCCCTGCCTCAAACAAACAAACAAACAAACAAAAACAAAAAACAAAAAAGATAGTGGTAGAGGAAGGTACCCAAAGTTGATCTGGCCTCCACATGTGCATGCACAGGAGAGTACATTTGCATTCATGTTCACAAATACGATATATACACATTTCCAATTTCTAGTCAGTAGTCTTTGAAGTGTGTGAGTGTGTGCATGTTGTGGTATTTTTGAGGAATTCAGAGGACATCTTTTGGAAAGTGGTTCTGTTGGAAACAAAGATAATAACAAATTGAAGAGAGTAGTGAAGGCTAGGTATGGTGGTGCATGACAGACAGACAGCAAGCACTTGGTAGGTAGAGGCAAGACTATTTCTGTGAGTTAAAATAATAAATAGAGGCGGATCTCTGTGAGCTTGAGGCCAGCTTGCTCTACAGAGTGAGTTCCAGGACAGCCAGTGTTACACAGAGAAACTTTGTCTTGGTTAAAAAATAAATAAATAAATAAGTTCAATTAAAAAATTAAAAAGTAAGAAAATAACTAGTTTACATGGGCAATAATTCAAACGGTGGGAAATAAAATAGTCTGCTTATCTTTTTATTCTGTCCTCCCCTTCCCTCCCAGCTATTTATTTTAGACTTGACTTCTAGACTTTCCACAGCCTCCCAGTGTTGTGCTCTGTGTGTTTAATCATGTAGGTATCCACATCCCTTTTTTACAACAGTCTGAAGCTCCTTGAGCTGCTCTGCCTGTCTCTTCCACCTAATCCAACTGGGAAAGGCAAGGCAGGCAGGTCCACTGCATTCTTCTGAGTGGCTCTGGGACTGGCTGCAGTGAATGTTCCCACTGCTGATGGTTTAAATGGCCATTAAAGTTGCTTTCAAGATTGATTAGTTTAGGTTCGTGTGTGTGTGTGTGTGTGTGTGTGTGTGTGTGTGTGTGTGTGTGTGTGTGTGTATTTTAATTATTGACTAGTCAAACTTGCTGTGTATAGACCCAGATTGTCTGAAATTTGTAGCCACCCTCCTGTCACTGCTTTTTAAATGCTGACATTATAGGCATGTACTACCATACCTGGCAGAATTTTTCATCTTCTCTCTAATTCAAATAACATCTCAAGGAATATTCTTGTGATTGTCATTACTGTCTGAGACTAAATTCCTTGAAGTGAAATTTCTAAGTACAAGGCTTTGGATTGAAGAGGTGTTTCTAAGTTCAGTGTTCAGTGAGAGGCCCTGCCTCAAACAAACAGGAAGTTATGTCAGTGTATAAAAGAGCTGTTCTTCCTATCTGCCCTGCACATTGCATTAGTTAACTTTATATAATCCCAAACACATGTTAGAAATAAGTTCAGGATCCAAAAGAAAGAGACCGCTAGGCTGGACAGATGGCTCAGGGGTTAAGAGGTCCTGAGTTCAATTCATTACAACCATTACAACCGTCCATAATGAGATCTGGTGCCCTCTTCTGGTGTGCAGATATACATACACACATAACACTGTATACGTGATAAATAAATAAATCTTAAAAAAAGAGACAGACTTTACTCCTGCTCTCTGGGAGAGCAAACATACACCAAGACAGGGAGTGCATTTGGTTTTTATACTAAAGAAGGTGGTGACTGTGCCTTTTCCCAGTTGGCTAAAGTCTGACCTCACTATCTTGTTCAGTGGGCTAGTCTGAAAAGAATTGGTGCATAGGAAATGGAGGGAGGGGGAAAGGAGTCATTTCTCCTAGGAGAAAAGGATCACTGCTCCAGGCCATCAAATTCCTAGAATGGAGCAGTGGGCCTTTGAATAAACAGGTTTTACTGGATGGGGAGGCAATGGAGACACAAGTTTTATAGTTTAGAAAAGACCCATATTTGATATTTCTTACACATATAGGTTAAAAATCCTTATTTCTTTATAATTTTTCACTTTTTTTTCTTAAAATAAGTGAACTTGAAGTTCTTATGCTTAAAATTTTCAATGGGTCATGGTGGCACACACCTTAATCCCAGCACTCGGGAGGCAGAGGCAGGTGCATCTCTGATATTGGTGCCAGCCTGGTCTACCTGAGCGAGTTCCAGGACAGCCAGGGCTGTTACATAGAGAAGCCCTGTCCCAAAAAACAACAACGACAAAAGATTTACTTTCTGTTTGGTGCATATACTTTTTGCTGATTTCTTTCTTTGGTTATTGCTTTTCATGTTATTTCTGAGTGAGTCATGTTTGTGCTGTTACAAATACTTGTTCCCATTTTGTCACTTGTCTTGAATTTTGGTTATGGTTTGCTTTGTGAAAGATCTGAATTCTGTGATCAGATTTACCATTCAAAGCTAAGCTTTGCAGCTGTTTTAGAGAATGCTATCCTCCATATTGAGATTTTTAACATTCAGTGGCAGTGGTTTGGTGATGCAGCGACAGGATGGGGCTGCATAGCCCATGTTACTTTGTGGATTGTGATTGGAATTTCTGTCTGCCTTGTTTCAGGCTGGTTCATTTTCAGCAACATGGTGAAATTGCACTTACTAGTATGAGTCATATTGGAAATTAGGGTCATGCCTGTGCTTTTCATTCCCATAGACTGCTGAAACTGATACTAGTTAGATATTATAGGAAAATAGATCTTTTTAAAGTTTGAAGGTGAAGATGGTTATGTAAACACAGGTATTGATTATGACTAGGATGGTTGTGTATCTCTATCACATTTCTGACTCTTTGGAGGCATCTTTTAGTCTTTGTTGTAAACTTGCCATCTACAAGAAAAAACACAAGTCAACAAATAGATTGAGCTTTTTGAATGTTTTGGGTTTTTTTTTTTTTGTGTGTGTATGTGTGTGGTGAATGATAGAATGAACTTGTCTTATTATGTACCCCAATTCCAGGGGAGGCCACCTTCATAGGTTTTATTGTGCAGCCATTTCAAAACCTCTGTTGGATCCTGCTGAGCTGTAAAGGTTATGGCTGCAAAATTGCTAAATGGGTAGCCTGCTGCCTAAGTTAGGATTGGAAGTGATGACTAGTGACAAAGCAAATAAGATGGCCAATGAGATTCCTCTCTGATGACACAGTTGCCGTCTGTGTGATAGACAGAACCAGATTGTGGAGCCACTGTTCTTCAATGCAGACAGTTGATCTGTTCTCTGGGAAGGAGCAGCCTGTGATAAGCTGGATCAATGGCTCCTTTACTGAATAACCACAGCTGTGAAGACTTTCCTAATCCCTAAACTAGAGGAAATCCTTTTCAGTCTATTGATGATGCATGACCAGAGCATGCTGTGTGTTGGCTAAACACTAGAGGGCATGGTCTGGTTTGCTCCAGTACTGGAAACTATCCAAAACCAAATCGGCTTCCTTCTGTAGGCAGCATTCCTGATCTTGATGTGCAGGAACGTTTTAAATTATAACAGTGTCAGTGCATGCATGGAGTGTCCACTCTGGTTAAATGCAGATGACAGCTCCAGATTTGTGAAGACAGGCACCTGCTTCTCTCTCACACTGGAAGCTGTCAGAGCCCTTCTTTGTCCAGGAAGATGCCAGATTTCTGGAGTGTAGGGTTTGTCTGATTTGTTTTTTGTTTGTTTGGGGGTTTGTTTTAGTTTTATTCCTAATCCTTTCGTCTCTCTCCAAAGTGCTGGTATTACAGTTCTTTATTTAAAAAAAATCATTTGGGAGCTGGAGTGGGAAGAAACAGCTTAGTTGGTAAAGTGCTTCTCATGTAAGAATGAGGGTCTGAATGTAATCCTCAGTCATGGTAGCAATGAATGAACTTGCAGTCCTAGTGCTGGGGAGGTGGACCCGCTGGCCAGACAGTTTAGCCAAATCAAGGGGCTCCAGGTCCTAGTGGGAGACCTTTAATCTACAGAGGCAGACAGATGCTGTGAATTCAAGGCTACCCTGGTCTACATAGTGAGACCCTGTCTCAAAACAAAACAAGGAAACAAACGAAAACCCCAAGGTGGACAGCTTGTGTGCAATGACACTTTATACAACCCTTAAAATTAAATTTAAAAATTGTCCAGCTGTGATGGTGCATGCCTTTTTGACAGCACTTGGGAGGCAGAGGCAGGTCAGTCTTAGAGTTCAAAGCCAGGCTTGTCTATAGAGTGAGTTCCAGGACAGCCAGGGATACACAGAGAAGCCTTGTCTTGAAACACTCTTCCCCCAATAATAATAATTTTAAAATTATTTTGCAAAATGTGGTGATGTGTACCTTTGATCCCAGCACTCAGGAAGCAGAAGGTAAATCTCTGTGAGTTGGAGGTCAGCCAGGGCTACATAGAGGGAACCCCTGCTTCAAAAAGCCAATAAAAATAAATAGATAAATAAATAAATAAATATCTAAGTTGCTTTTGGTAGTACTAGGGTTTGAACTGGAGGCTTCATACAGACTAGAAAGGCACTAAGATATATCTCTCCAGCTGCACTCATCAAACCTTTTTTTTTTTTTTAAGATCTCACTAAGTTACCCAGGCTGCTCTTGAACTCACCCTCCTAAATAGCTGGGATTATGGGCCTTTGGTTTAAAATGTAATTTTAAAGGTAATGTATTTTGTTCATGTGTTTACTACAAGTGTTGTACATTTTCCACATAGAGATGTAAGATCTTTTTTTCAAATAAATGCATATGCTTGGTTTTTGTAAGATTATAAGAATAGTCACATTGTGTCCTCTGTTCTAAGCTGGAGTTGATGGCCTCAGGTTTTATTTCTGTAATGTTTCTCTGACTCCTGGGTTGGTGTTCACAAGGTTTCTTTGTGGGAGGCCTGCTCCCACCTTTTACATGGTTCCTATGAAGAGGAGAGAGGAATAAGGAATTTGTAGATAGAAAGATAGCGGAGATGAGACAGACAGAAACACAGGATAGCTTCGGGAGGACCTGAATCAAAATCCACCGGTCCCTTCTGTTTTTGCAAAAGGCTTTTTATAACAATGCCAAGGGGCAGGGCAAAAAACCTCCCCCTTGCTAGATCAAAGCATACCGCACAGCCCAAGTGCAGACAGACCCTTACACACATGGTACCCATGCACATGGTCAATCCATCCCCTTATACAGCCCTACTGGGTAAAGCAAGCTCAGATCTAACTAGGAAACCTCTGTGGGCCCCCACATTTCTTCATTGTGATTTGCCATCTTTCCCTTGGTAATTATGAATATCATGAGATTGAGGCCAGGGAAACCCTTGTTCTTAAGCTTTGGGTCACTGGTATTAGCATGCTTCAGTGGGTCTTAGCTGCAGCAGTTACTGCCTGGTGCTTAAGACTGTTTATTGACTAGTTGTAGTGAGGATGAGATTGGTTTGTTTGGGTTTTTTTGTTTGGTTTGTTTTTGTTTTTGTATTTGTTTTTTGAGACATGGTTTATCTGTGTAACCCTGGATGTCCTAGAACTTGCTCTGTAGACCAGGCTGGCCTCGAACTCACAGAGATCCATCTGCCTCTGCCTTCCCGAGTGTTGAGATTAAAGGTGTGTGTCATCACTGCCTGGTAAGGATGAGATTTGTTCCCCCCTGTATTTATTCAGTTATTTGTGTAAGTATGGAGTCATGGAGATAGACCTGATCCTATGGATTAAAACATAATAACTCATTATTGTGTAATGTCACTTGAATCATGAGAGAATGTTGGAAACCAAAGCAGGTAGACAGGGTCAAGACATAAATTCAAGACAGGAACTGTTATGAATGAGTGTTGGGGTGGGGGGCTAGTAAGTGCTTGTGGGATGCTGAGTGGGCTTTAGTGGCAGGTAAAGTCCATTAGTAGGAAGCCTATATAGTTAATGTTGTACCTGTGTTAGTTTCCTGTTGATAGTCTGGTTGTGTAGGGAAGCAGAGAAGGAATATACAGACAAGGGAAGCTCAATTTGAAAAAGGACAATTTTGATAGCTTTTGTAGCTTTTCTTTGTCTAAGGAGTTGAAAAGGCCAATTTTGAGAACAACTTTTAGTGACAGTGGGGAATCCTTGAATAAGTTTAAAGCAAATTGTGTGTCCTTTGGACATAATGTTAGATAAAGGCTTTTATTTGAAGTTATCCATGACGAAACTGTAGGTTTTCTTTAGCTTTGCATATTGGTGGAGAAGCTTGGTTCTATATATTATGTGTTTCATGTCAATGTATATGCTGATTTCACAGTCTCATTTGTATATGTGATTCTTCATGTGTCAGAAAAAGCTGGGAGTGTTAACTTTAAGTAGATTTTTGGGAATCCCTTTTGGGCCAAAACATTCTGTAATCTTTGTATGATAATGTTTTCAGGCCTGAAATTATAATCCTAATCTTGTGTCTCTTTGGATTTAGGAAGAAAAGGCTTCTCTTTTACATCGGACTCAGGAAGAAAGACGGAAGAGAGAGGTAATGGTTTTGACTTGTCTATAGATTACTCTTTACAAACCTTTTTCTGCAGCTTTTTTTTTTTTTTTTTAAAGCTTTGCTTTACAAGTGCATGTATGTATGTTATGTGTGCTTAACAGTTTTGGATTGTGTTAAATTTTACAGTAAGCTTTTCATTCTGGAACCACTGTACGAAAAGATAAGATAGACTTAAAGGTTGAGTTCTAGCTAGAGAGGAATGTGGAGTTTTAGTTGCCTTTTTTGCTTATTTGTATAGTGTTTGTATTTCTCCATATACGGAGGAAACTCAACTTTAAGGTATTTGTCTTAGCTGCTTATGAAAAAGATAAAAGGAGCTAATGCCATTTTGTTCCTTTTTTTTTTTTTTTTAATGCCTATTTCGTGCCAGCCTAGCTATGCCAGAATGGTTTCAAACTCCATTTTCCTGTCTCCTGGATTGCTGGAATTGCAGTTGTGTGCTATTATATCTGGCTTTGATGTTACACCTTTTGGGGATAGTTACTTCCAACAATTTTGGTGGTTTTATCATAACATGAGGCCTGCTTTTCTAGATAAGAATTTTGGGTCTTGTTATTTACTTGTTTGTTTGCTATTTATTTATTTATGAGACAGGGTTTCTCTTTGTAGTTTTGGTGCCTGTCCTGGATCTCACTCTGTAGACCAGGCTGGCCTCATACTCACAGAGATCCGCCTAGCTCTGCCTCCCCAGGGCTCGGATTAAAGGCGTGTGCCACCACTATCCATTTGTTTGTTTATTATTTGCTTTTTTGAAACAGGGTCTCTCTATATAGTCCTAGCATGGGTCTTGTTATTTCTGTGTAGCCCTGGCTGTCCTGGAACTTGCTGTGTATATCAGGCTGGCCTCAAATTCCTAGGTCCACCTGTCTACACCACTGCCCTGGGTCTTTGTAGAGGCCCACAAAGGTTTCCTAGTGAGATCTGAGCTTGCTTCACCCATCAGAGCTGCATTAGAGGATTACTTGATCATGTGTATGGTTACTAGGTGATTGGAAGGGTTTGCACTTGACTGTGCTAGGGGGAGGTCTTTGCTCCACTCCTTGACATTCTTATAAAAAAGCCCTTTAGCACAGACAGAAGGGGCTGGTGGATAATGATCCAGGCCCTCCCGAGGCTATTCTGTGTTTCTAACTGTCTCTCTTCCCTCTATATTTCTATTTAAATCTCTTATCACTCAATCTTGAAGAGTACCTTGGGGAAAAATGTGGGAGCTGGTCTCCCACAGGTCTTGTTATTTCAACAACTCATTGCTGTATTTAATAGATGTCTGGGAGCTTGTGGTTTTGTCAGGTACTGTTGTGCTGGCTGGAGATACAGATGGTAAACAAAACAGATAAGGACCCTGCTCTGTGGTGGTTACTCATGGGTAACAGCCAAGGACTAAGATGGTATTGAGAGCTGTTAAGACAGGAGAATCATGGCTACTCACTGAGGAGGCTGAGATAGATGGGCACTGGAGGTAGGTTCCTGAGAAAAAGGCAGAGTGGGTGATACTGAAGGTCTAGAGGAGGCCGCTGTTCAGGATCTCCTGCCTGGGGAATGGTGCCACCCACATGGAATGGGTCTTTCTACACCTACACAACATACCCACAGACCAACCTGATCTACATAATTCGTCATTAAGATTCTTCCCGGGTGATTCTAGTTGTGTCAAGTTGACAGTTAAAGCTAACATCTTTTTTTGGTTAACTGAATTACTAGAATTGATTCAGCTTAAAATTTTAGGGAAATTCCTAGCATTTTTAAAAGATAAAGCCTTTCTGTATGCATTCCTAGTAAGGGGACATAACAGTAGCAGAAACTAATTTCCAGCCTCATCACTGGTGACATTTCTGGCTAGGACATTCAGTTATAACACATGCTACAGTGTGTATGAACCTTGAAAACACCATGCCAAGTGAAAAAGGCCAGAGATTGAGACTATAGATTGAGTGATTCTATTGTATTAGCTGCTCAGGCTAGGAAAATACATTGAGAAAAGTGTATGAGTAATGGCTTGGAGGTCCGGCCAAGGAATGAGGGGTGCCCCTTAAAATAGATAAGGGGTTTCTTTTTGGGAATGATAAAATGCTCTCAAATAAGACAATGGCACATGTCTTTAATCCCAGCACTCAGAAGGCAGAGGCTGGAAGATCTCTTGAGTTGAAGGCCAGCCTGGTCTACAGAGTTTCAGAACAGCCAGGGCTACACAGAGAAACCTGTCTCAAAAACAAAAAACAAAAACAAAAAAAAGTGATAACGGCTACATAATACTCAGCACATTAGAAATATGTTCAGTGATGGGATTGGAATGATGGCTCAGCGTCCAAGAACACATAGTACTCTTACAGAGGACCCAAGTTCAATACCAGTAGCCATGTTGGGCAACTTACAACCACTTATAACCACAACTCCAAGGGATCCAATGCTTCTGGCCTCCAGGGGGCACCTGCACTCACATGCATATACCCACACACAGGCACAGACAGTAACTTAAAGTAATAAAAATTCTGGGAGTGGTGACATACACCTTTAATCCTAGCACTTGGGAGGCAAAGGCAGGATGATCTCTGAGTTTGAGGACATAAAGAGACCCTGTCTCAAAAAACAAAAACAAAAGTAATAATAAAATGAATTATTAAAAACAAACAAAAATAATAATAAAAATGAGTCATTAAAATATATGTTCAGAGAGTAGTACATTTAAAAGAATGAATTATATGGTTTTTGGATCATATAGCTAATTACCAAAAAAAAAAAAACTTTACTAAATGTCATTTTCACCAGTTCTAACCAATTGTTACTTCTTTCCTTCCTCCATTCAGGAAGAAAGGCGAAGATTGAAAAACGCAATAATAATCCAGTCATTTATTCGAGGCTATAGAGACAGAAAACAACAAGTAAGTTTGTTTTTAAAACTGAGAGGTGGGCACCTGTGGCCCAGCCTGACAACCTGAGTTCAATCTCCACAACTCACATGGTAGGAGACAACCAGCTGCTTCAACCTCCACATAACATGTCATCACAAGCATACCCACACATATACATAAAATCAATAAATATAATATAAAAATTAAGAAAAATGAACCAGGGCTGGAGAGATGTCTCATAGGTTAAGAGCACTGGCTGTTCTTCCAGAGGTCCTGAGTTCAGTTTCAGCAACCACATGGTGGCTCACATCCATCTATAAAGAGATCTAGTGTCCTCTTCTGGCATGCAGGGATACATGCAGGCAGAACACTGCATACTTAATAAACAAATACATTTTTTTTTCCCTTCGAGACAGGGTTTCTGTGTGTAGCTTTTGGAGCCTGTCCTGGAACTCATTTTGTAGACCAGGCTGGCCTTGAACTCACAGAGATTCACCTGCTTCTGCCTCCCGAGTGCTGGGATTAAAGGTGTGTGCCACCACCGCCCCGGCAAATTTTTAAAAGAAGTAAAACATACAAATGTATGCAAACATACCCTTAAGAAAAAAAAGAAAAATGAACCAGGTGTGGTGCACACCTCTAGTCTCAGCATTGAAGAGGCAGAGGCAGGCAGATCAATGTGAGTTCAAGTCTATCCTGGCATACATAGTGAGTTCCAGGACAGCCAGGGCTATGTAGAGACCCTGTCTCAAAACAACAACAGATGAACAAACAAAAAAAGAAGAAACAGGATTTATTTGAAGAAGAAAAAAACTGAGAGGGAAATAGAAGGCTGTATGAGAAGTTAATTTAGATATAGTATTGTTTGTATAAGTAGCATCTGTCCAGTTGGATCTCTGTGAGTTCGAGGCCAGCCTGGTCTACAGAGCAAGTTCTAGAACTTATGCAGAGAAACTGTGTCTCAAAAAAACAAACAAACAAACAAAAAACCACAAACAAAAATGTAGCATCTGTCTTATATGAATTTTGCATGCCCACTTTATGAAATTTAGTGTTAATAAATAGTATTTTTCTTAATAAATAATTGTATTTGTTTTACTTGAAGATTTATGAATAGGTGAATTTTTGGGAAATTTTAAGTAAGACAACTGGTAATTACAGAGAAGAAAGGAGTGGGTAGTCCTGTTATTAGACATTTTAGATTTCCTCTGCATCCCAAGTTAGGAAATTTTGTTTCTGAATTATTTTTTATTTTATTTTAGAACATCACTGTCTTCAATTTCATATACATATATGATGATTACATTCCACTTTTTTTTTTTTTTTTTTTTTGGAGCTGAGGTCTGAACCCAGGGCCTGGCGCTTGCTAGGCAAGTGCTGTACCACTGAGCTAAATCCCCAACCCCCTACCTTATTTTTTTAAATGAACATAATATTTGCAATTGTAACCATTTTTAAGTTCACAATTCAGTGGCATGAATTACATTTAAGATATTAATTACACTCATGATATTAATTACATTTGTAATTGATTGATTCACATCATTGATTACATTCACAGTATTCATTCAATAACTATATTTATGATATTCATTAATTATATTGATTTATTACATTCATGATATTATGTCCTGATACTGCTGTCCATTTGTGGGGCTTTTCTATCACACAAAACAGAAAGTCTGTACTTACGAAATCATTGCTCTATATTCCTTTCTTAAGATAACTTGAGTCTAATCTTTCTGTCTCTATGAATTTGTATATTTTATTTGTATATTTCATGTAATGCAATTGTATAGTATATGTCCTTTTTTTTAAAATGTAAAGACATTTTATGTACAACTGCAAGAGAAATAATATATAGATAGCTTGAACATAAAAATAGATTGTAATTCCAAAGTCCAGGGTTATTTGAAACTGGAAAATATTTCCTCTAGAAAATAGTAAAAATGATAACATTTCCCAATAAGCCCTTTTAAGCCAAATAATAGCTGAATTATACATATAAATATTGATTAAATTTTGGGATACAGAAGAAACTTATCTTCATCTGTTCAGAGACTTATGTTTTACATAAGTTGTGTAAGTGAGATTCCTATTCATCTTCCACTTCACTGTTTGATTTATGGCAGACATTTTTCTATAGGCTAATCCATAATCTAAAAAGATTTAGCCTCCCCTCCTGGAAGTACAGCCAGCATATCCTTTCATCAGCTTGATACGGTACAAATTCTTATTCTAATAGTGGGGTTTTTTTTGTTTTTTAAATCTTTAACTGATGGTTCAGTAACTATTTCTTAGTTTTTGATCACCATACCTATAAAACACTCAGTGCTTATTTCCATCATGAGAACTATGGGGCAGTATGTTGATACATGGCTTCCTGTACTTACAGTATTCCATCCAAAGAAGTGCATTTGACCGATATGCCGACTCAGCTCAGCCTGGTGGTACCTTCTGCCTTGCTGACGGTCCCAACCTTACCCTCTTGGTAAGGCAGCTTCTATTCTTTTACAAACAGAGTGAAGACTCCAAACGTTTGGTGAGTATAGACACATTTTCACTTAACTTTGTTTACATATTTTTCCATCTCCTTTTTTGGGGGGATGTGTGAAAGTGGTGCGTGTCTGATCAGGAAGCCAGATAACCCCTCCCCGCCTTTTTTTTAAATCTAGGTGACCTCAGTGTTAATGTATTTTACTTTTAAAAGTCAATGTACAAGCTGGGCAGTGGTGGTGCATGCCTTTAATCCCAGCACTAGGGAGAGAAAGCCAGGCAGATCTCTGAGTTCGAAGCCAGCCTGGTCTACAGAGTGAGATTTAGGACAGGCACCAAAACTACACAGAGAAACCCTGTCTCGAAAAATAAAAAAAAAAAAAAAAAAAAAAAAAAAAAGAAAAGAAAAAGAAAAAAGAAAAAGAAAGTCAATGTACATTTTTAATTGATATTTATTCTTTTCTTTAGTTTCTTGAGACAGCGTTTCTCTGTGTAACCACTGTGGCTGTCCTGGAACTCACTTTGTAGACAGACCAGGCTAGCCTTGGCCTTGAATTCACAGAATTCTGCCTGCCTTTGCCTCCACAGCCCAGAGCTGGGATTAAAGGCGTATATACACATAAAATAAATAAATAAAATGGGGGGGTGGAGGGGCACAGTAGTCCACCATTCTGGACTTTGCTTCTGGGCAGCTGTTTGGAATCCTGTCTGAAGTCCAGAAGAAGAGGAATAAAAGCCACAGTAGCAGGCATCTAACTTTTCTTCTCAACAGACTAGACTTGACTTAGGGCTCCCTATTCTTGGATATGGAAAAATTACCAAGGAGCAGAAAACATGTAGGTGTTGTGTGTCTCCCGAGCACCTTGGTATATGAGAGCTCATTTGTGATCTGGTTCTAAAGAGGCATGCACAGATGTGCTTCAGAAGCTGGACCTTGGGGTGAAGTGGAGGCTTTGACCCCAGCCCCAGGCACATGCAAAGCAAATAGTTCATGTGCAGATTGTGAAATCCTAAGTAGAGCAAAATGTCATCAAACACAGTTCATACAAGAAAAGAGAGTTTAGGGAATGGAGAGATAGCTCAGTGATTAAGAGCACTGGCTGCTCTTCCAGAGAACCTGGGTTCAATTCCCAGCATCCACATGGCGGCTCACAATGGTCTGTAACTCCAATTCCAGGGGACCTGACACACATGGCAAAACACCAATGCACATAAAATGACATAAATTTTTTTTTAAAAAAAACCTGCAATTTAAAAAAGAAAGAAAAGGGCTGGAGAGATGGCTCGGAGGTTGAGAGCGCTGACTGTTCTTCCGGAGGTCCTGAGTTCAATTCCCAGCACCCACATGGTGGCTCACAACCATCTGTGATGAGACCTGGCACCCTCTTCCGGTGTGCAGGCAGAGCACTGTATACATAATAAATAAATCTTTAAAAAAAAAAAAGAAAAAAATAAAAAAAAAAAGAAAGAAAAATGAGTTTAAACCAGATGTGATGGTGAATGCCTATGATCCCAACACTAGGGATTGTGACAAGTTCTGACTAACTGAGCTACAACTGAGACTCTTTATCAAAAATAAATAAATAAGGAAGTTCAGAAGAGATCGTGAATATTTTTAATTTGGTAACAAAAGTGCAAGAAGTTTTCCTGTGGCAAAAGTCAACTAATTAGTTCCTCATTCCCACTTAGAAACAAGCAAGATGCCTCCTTGTATAATTTTTTAGTGGTACTAAATTCAGAGTTAATGTTTACATCTACCCTTACCCCTTTATCTATCTCTCCCTCTCCCTCTCCCTCTCCCTGTCTCTGTCTCTTGGCATGCTCCCAAGATAGGGTTTGTACCTTTGGCTGTCCTGGAACTTGGTCTGTGGACTAGCCTAGGCTGGCCTCTGTCTGAAATCCACCTGCCTCTGCCTCCCAAGCACTGAGATTAAAATACACCACAACTGCACCACAACTATATTTCTTACTATGACTTTAATATGGTCCTCGGTCAAGACAATAATATGCTATGACTGCATTTTTTTCCTGTATGTAGCTTACTTTTAACTTTTCTTAAGTTAATACTTGCCTCACTTTTTAATTAAGTGATTTCCTTTGAATCTCTTAATCTCTTCCACCTGGCAACAGTTCTATGTTCCATTTTGGTGCAACTTTTCATAAGACTTGGGCTGTTCCTGGCTTCATGCTATTCTTCCTAGCACTCTTTAGGCCTGCTGTTATCCTGGGAAAGCTTTTGTTTTGCTTTTCCTGATTTCTTTATGTCTTTCTATTCTTCTTGTTTTTGTTTTGCTTTGTTTTTTTTTTTTTTATGTTACTGATATTCATTCACTCTTGGTTGACTCTTAAGACAAGATATGTAAGGACAATATGGGGCTCTTAATTGGTAGAGTACTTACCTCGAATGTGTGAGACCATCCTGTCTTAGGATTTCTGTTGTTCTGATGAAACATCTTGGGAGGAAAGAGTTTATTTCAATTATACTTCCATATCACAGTTCATCATTAAAGGAAGTCAAGTCAGGAATTCAAACAAGGCAGGAACCTGGAGGCAGGAAATGATGCAGAGGCCATGAAGAGGTGCTGCTAATTGGCTTGCTTTTTATGATTTGCTCACCCTGCTTTCTTATAGAACCCAGGACTACCAGCCCAGGGATGACCCTACCCACAATGGTCTGGGCCATCCCACATCAATCACTAATTAAGGAAATACCCTATAGGCTTACCTGCAGGATCTATTGGGGGCATTTTCTCAATTGAGATTCTGTCTCAGATTACTAGCATAAAAACTAGCCAGCACTACAGAAACAAACACAAACAAAAAAGCAAAATAGTATTAAATACTCATGTGCCTTTAGTAAATAAATATTAAGCAAAACAAATGTTTACTTAGTGTAGTTTTTTAGATAATAATGGTGCATCTGTCACTTGTCAAATTCAGGGTATGGCAAAATGGCTTAGCAGGTTAAAGGTACTTGTGCCCAAGCCTGATGACCTGAGTTGGATTCTTAGGACCAACATTGTAGAAGGAAAGAACTGACTCCTGCAGGTCATTCTAAACTGTATACACATGCCATGGTATATACTCACATACATACAACACGTAAATAAAAATTAAAGGAAAGAATTTTAGAAAAGATTGCCAAATGTAGAACAGAAACTAATTCAGAAAGTGTTGAAGATAGTATAGTATTCTTACTTTAAGATGTTTAAATTCACTTCAAATACTTGGTTAATAAAGTAAAACTTTATTCTTGGAGTTCCTACAACTGTCCTCTAGTTTTTTATCATGTATAGTTTTTGTATGTCTTATTTTTGTTAATTGGAGCCACAAAATTTAAGATAAGCCCTGTGTCAGGTAGTATAAAAAGTTTATATCATGTTGGTTCCCATGAAAATGGACAGTGTGGCCCCAGATCAGAGCGATGTTCTACTTTTAGACAGTATTAAATAGGCCTTATGATCTGAAAGCAGAATATGAGTCTATTTCATAAAAATATAGTGGAGAAAATAGAAGAGAGTTCTTGTTAGGTATTGAAGAGTCAATTCAGAATCAGCCACATACATAGTGTTTACAGCCAAGCCTTGTGAACACAAAGGACAGACTCTGACATTCCACTTTACTAAACCACAGGCCAATCATCATTGTGTCGGCACCAAAAGAGTGGACTCCTCTGACCAGCCCAATTATGTGATTGTCCTTGGCCTGGGAGCCATGTGATTGCCTTCCTGTGAGGAGTATGTGAGAGAAATTTCTCTTTAGTAAATCTCTGTGTGTAACATAAAAACAAAAACAACAACAGAAAACCCTTAAATGGTGCATGGAGTTAGGGAAAGGAAACAGAAAGAAAGGATGCTGAAGGAGACTGCACACCTGAACACAAGAAGGGCAAAGAGTTGTTCATGCAACTTGAGGGTGGTACTCTACTTCCTGTGTGGTGTTCTGGTGTATTGGTTCCTTTTGCTTATGAATTGTTGTTTCAAGTAGAATGAGCTTTATGTATTCTTTGCTTAGAGACTAATGTAGTAATGTAAATTAACATTGATGTTATCAAAATGGAGAATACAAGTCTTGTTAAGAAAATCCTGACTTAAAAGCCTTACTCTTTATCAAGTTTTGATTAAAGTGTGGAAACCGTGTAAAGACATTTTTAGTATTATCTAAATAAGTGAGCAAATTTTATGGATTAAACATTGTATTTTTATGTTTCACTCTTAACAGATATGGCTGTATCAGAACTTAATTAAACACAGCTCTCTGTTTGTCAAGCAGTTGGATGGATCAGAGAGACTGACATGCTTATTTCAAATAAAGAGGTTGATGAGCCTCTGTTGCAGGTAAGTTTTTGTCATAGTTGAAAACTTAGAAAATGTGTGAGGTATCTTTAGGGGCTAAGTGATTTGGAAAGCAGCTTTGTTTTGTTTTATTGGTTAACTGATTTTTTTTTTTTTTTTTGATGTGTACGGATGTTTTGTGTAGTTGCTTGTTTTTGCTCTTTTGGGGGACCTGCCACCCAGCAAATAAATCACCTGGAGGCTTATTACTTATAAATGCGTGGCCTTAGCTTGGCATGTTTCTTGCTAGCTTGCCTTAAATTATCCCATCTACCTTTTGCCTCTGAGCTTTTACCTTTCTTTTACTTCTGTATTCTTACTTTTACTCTTCCTCCACGGCTGGCTGTGTGCTGGGTGGCTGGCCCCTAGCATCCTCGGCTCCTTGTTTTTTTGCTCTTTTTTTCTTTCTCCCAGATTTCTCCTTCTGTTTATTCTCTCTGCCTGCCAGCCCTATCTATCTTTTCTTCTGCCTCTCTATTGGCCATTCAGTGCTTTATTAGACCATCAGGTGTTTTAGACAGGCACAGTAACACAGCTTCACAGAGTTAAACAAATGCATCATAAACAAAAGTAACACATCTTAAAATAATATTCTGCAGTTTTACTATGTATATGTCTATTCACCATATAGAGACTAGAAAAGGGTGTGAGATCCCCTGGACCTGGATTTACAGAGGTGAACTACTTTATGGTACTTGGAACCATACTTCCAGTCCTCTGGAAGAGCATCCAGCACTCTTAACCACTGAGCCATCTCTCCAGCCCTATGGTTTTCTGGGGGTTTTGTTTTGTTTTTTTTTTGTTTGTTTGTTTTAAGATAGGATCTTGTTTTTCAGCCCATACTGGCCTTGAATCAAAAGCAGTCTTCCTTGCTTTGGCCTCTCAAGAGCTGTAGTAAAATATAGATACCTTTATAGGAAGACATAGATGTTAGTAAGTACTGGGGGGATTAAAAAGGAAAAGAGAGGATATGAGGTACCTAGTGGGGAGGTCTTTGTGATGAGATCAGTTAGAGATGGGGATGTTTCTTGATGTGCTAGGTCAGAATCAGTCTGTAGGGGAGAGCCAGTGCATCTTGGCTTTGTATGAGCAAGTAGGGAGCCAAAGGAAAGTTTTGTCCAGGGTCACACAGCCTGAATTTTCTCCTAAAATTTTCAACCTAAAAGAATAAAAAAATGATGCCTCAAGTGCTCATTGCCTACCGTCTTGAGTCAGCAGCTCCTTTTTGTTTGCCTGTTTGCTTGTTTGTTTGTTTGCTTGTTTGTTTGTTTGAGACTGACTATGTAGACTAGGCTGTCCTTGGGATTAACTAAACCACACCCAGCATGGAGTCTGTACTGCAGTCAACCAGTTGAATGTTTTGCTGAACCATTGTAATTTCTTTCTTTCTTTCTTTTTCTTTTTCTTTTTCTTTTTCTCTTTCTCTTTCTTTTTCTTTTTCTTTTTCTTTTTCTTTTTCTTTTTCTTTTTCTTTTTCTTTTTTGAGACAGGGTTTCTCTGTGTAGCTTTGCACCTCTCCTGGGACTCACTTGGTAGTCCAGGCTGGCCTCGAACTCACAGAGATCTGCCTGGCTCTGCCTCCCGAGTGCTGGGATTAAAGGTGTGCACCACCCGCCCGGCGTAATTTCTTTCTCATAGTGGCACTCTACTCCCCAGATACTTCCACACCCAGTTCTAGAAAGAAAAGTCCTTCTACAAACCCCAATATCATGATCAGTCTGAAAATGATTTGAGATGTTGCCTGAATGCAGAGAGGCCCATTTGTAACAGCTGCTTTCACTCAGCAATAGGCATTGGGTGAAATGCTCAGTCCATTCTCAGGTTCCTGAGTTATCATCACAGATGGAATCTGTGATTACATAATACCATTGATACCTGTATCCAGACCTGCACCCTCCAACACGTTCCTCCAGGTTATGCTTCAGAAATGTGTTGGAAATGACTGGAGGGTAGTGATAGCTGAATCTGATGGGTATGGGCTACAGAATATAGCCAGAACAGGCAGTAGTGAAGCCTGGGGCTTTGATGAAGGTGAGTTCAAGATACATGTGAGCCGGGCGATGGTGGCGCACGCCTTTAATCCCAGCACTCGGGAGGCAGAGCCAGGCGGATCTCTGTGAGTTCGAGACCAGCCCGGCCTACCAAGTGAGCTCCAGGAAAGGCGCAAAGCTACACAGAGAAACCCTGTCTCAAAAAAAAAAAAAAAAAAAAAAAAAGATACATGTGAATTTTCAGTGGAGCTATTTGAAGTGAAGGGTTTTAGAGACTACAGGAACATCAAACTGGATAGGACTCAATGGATTGGATTGTGTGAAAGATAACAAAAGACTGGTCCTTTGGGGACTGCTGAAAAGAGCAGAAGGAACCAGCCGATTGAAACTGAGGTGGAGAGGAGGGATAGGTCAAAATGAATACTTTCATCTGAGCCCTAATGAGGTTAAAGCCCAATTCTCAGATGAGTATGAGTCAGGTCTTCGTGTTTTAATGTAAGGCTGGTTGATGCTGTAGTCAACTCAAATATGCTTTCTCTTCCTGAATGAAACCTTTGCTTTGTGCAGCCTATTTAGTTCTTGGTGGGAGCCATGGCTCTGTTCTCAGGCATCTGCCAAGTAAAGAAGCAACCTGTATGAGCTGGGCAAGATGCTCAGGAGCCTGTTTGGAGCTATTTCAGTTATTCATTTTTTCCTTCAGCAGTACCCTTGGTCTGATACAGCAGTGCAATGTGGAGTGGCAGAAGCATCCCCAGAGAGAAATGATGAGGAACGGATTGAGGGTAGTAGTTGGGGAAAAAAATCATACTTGGTCTTTTGAGGAGTTAGCCTTGATGGTACAGAAGGAAGAATTCCCGAATTAAGAAAAAAGAATATTCTATAGCTCCAGGGCCATGCATGACATACGTCCTTGTAAAGGTGAAAAGGCAGTTTATCCATACTGTCAAGAGGCAAACAGTGAGAAATAGGCAACAGTTGTGAGCCCAACTTTGAAAACAAGACCTCTCTCTGAGTTGGATCAGCACACACTTGAAAGTACTATCAGTATTAGTTGGAGAAATAGAAATCCATGTTGTGATACATACTCATAGACTCAGAGTTGCTGAATTCTAATGCTTCCCACCAAGTGCTAGGATGTGGTGCAGTGGGGACTCCCTCTCACAGTGTCTGTGGGAACCTGGTGGCTTCACGTGCAATTTAGACCCATTTAAGATCCAGTAGTTCTCTCCGTAGGGAATACCCTGGGGTTGGGGATTTAGCTCAGTGGTAGAGCGCTTGCTTAGCAAGCGCAAGGCCCTGGGTTCGGTCCTCAGCTCTGAAAAAAAAAAAAGAAAAAATACCCAAAAGAGATGAGGCATAGTATACACTGGAGCTTATCCTTAAACACCAGTACCAGCCTCACTCTGAGACACAATTTCCCAACCCCAGATACAACATTTTCACATGGGAGACAGTAGTAGCAAGAGGGGAGGCTTCAGTCAAGATAGTGCCGAACCAAAGAGAACATACTGTAGTCAGTACTGTTGGGAACCTACAGATCTGAACAGACCCGATGTCAGTGGTCGCAGAGGCACTTTTTCTAGAAAGCCTTATCCAGATGAAAAAATGCAACCTCTCTTGCAACAATCCATGAGTTATGATTTTCTGTCACTGTTTGCAATCTTTGGTCCTCGACTGTCTCTCCCTCTGAGATTGTATATTTTTCATGTCTACCTGATAAAAGGATACTGTTAACACATAATAAAAGACTCAGGAAGTCTGAACATTGTTGCTTGAGCCCTGCCTGTTTTCAGAGACGCTGGCAGTGGTGCAGTGGCTCACGTGCTCATCACAGGAACTGGAGAAGTCAGGGAAACTGGCAGCCCTGTTTTTTTAATAAGTGTGTGAATTTGTTTTTACAGGTTGCTGCAAAACTGTAGTGATGACAGTTTGAATGTTGCACTTCCAATGCGAATGCTTGAGGTGTTTTCATCTGAGAAAACGTACTTGCCTGTTTTACAAGATTCCAGCTATGTGGTGTCAGTGATTGAACAAGTTTTGCACTACATGGTTCATAATGGTAAGTGGCTGGGGCAGACCTGTGGAGGTGGGCCTTGTTGTAGAGGCATGCATTGGCTTGTGTGCTATTGAGGGGGATGGTACTGCTCTGAACAACACACTATGATCTTGAGAATAGAAGCTGTGTGTGCCTTCTGGGAACGTGATAGCAGCCACTGAGTCTAGTGTTGTTACTAGCCTCTGGAAATGCAGAAGCTTTTCACTGTCTGTACTTGATTATTCATTGTTTTATTAAAAAAAAAAAAAAAAGTTCCTCTGGTTAATGGTGATGTATTCCTTTAATCCCAGCACTTGGGAGGCAGAGGCAGCTGGATTTCTGTGAGTTTAAGGCCAGCCTGGGCTACAAAGAGTTCCAAGACAACCCGAGTTGTTAGAGAAACCCTGTCTTGAAAAACAAAAAACAAAAAAAGGAGCTGATTGTTGGTTGTTCTTGAAAGTCATAAGTTAAAGAGCTTGCTTGTTTTATTAAAGTATTAACCTATATAGATTAACTCTAACTGATATAGGTTAAAGCCACAAAAATTAATGGCTCATGCATTTTCACTGTTTGTAGAGCTGATTAAGTGTAAACAACTTAAAACTTCGTTTGTTAAAAATCTTAGAAAAGTACTGACTTAGTTAAAAATCACAGTGAAATTTACAGAGTTTGATCTTCTAAGAAATAGATTCATGATGGCAGTGAACTTGAGTGAACTGGTGTACTATATATACCCAATTCAGGCTAAGCGTTTGATGAGAATTTTATTTTTCTCGTTTTCTAAAACTGTTAGGAAGATAATCATGAGCTGTGCCTTCTTTGAACTGTTTCTAAAAATAAAAAATGATTGAAAATCTTCCATCAAAATTGCTGCTTCTGTTGTCTGCAGTGGCACAGCTATTTTTCACTTGTTTTAATGAATTATTTCGTGGCATTACTGCTGTATGTATAACCTGTCTTCAAGTCACTGAGTCCAGGCTGTAGTCTTTAAGTATGTTGTTTCCTCTAAAAGAAATTCGGAAGCCCCTACAGACAAGCAAGTCATGGTCAGGCTAGCAAAGTGAGACAGGAGACATTTCCTCCATCAGAGCAAACTGCCACCAGCAGCCACTGGGTAGCATGAAGGTCTTGAGGATAACAACTACTGTCGACTGAAGCATATGAATGTGTCTGGACCCATGAATTCATTGTAACACTAAGGGAGCCCACAACATTAATTCCATACTGAGGTGTTTGGGAAAGGGATCAGAAGGTCACATTATGGACCTTACTGGGATTATGGGACTAGGAGTTAAGCATGTTGATTAAATAAAATTAATAATACCAGACAGTTGGCAACTTGATTACTTAGTAGCTTTTTGTGATATTAAGAAGTATTAATTCACTTTTAGCTTTGATAATGGTCCTCTTAAAATATTTAATCTTGCCAGTATGTGGTGGCACACGCCTATAATCCCAGTACTCAGAGGCAGAGGCAGGCGGAACTCTGAGTTCAAGGCTAACCTGGTCTACAAATCGAGTTCCAGGCCAGTCAGAGCTGTTACATAAAGAATCCCTGTCTTGAAAAACAATCTTTATCTTTTCATGATATACTGAAGTAATTATGTCTTAGATTTGCTTCTGAATGAGTGGGTAGCAGTGGTTCAAGACTGGCATAGTAGGCATTGTTGATGCTAGCTAAGCACTGGATGTGTGAGTCTATGTGCTATTCAGGTCTTAGCCAAATGAATGTAGCTGGATGTCATGGCTCACCTGCTACCATAGCTCTTGGGAGACTGAGGAAGAAGGATTGCTGTGAGTTTGGTGCCAGACTGAACTGGAGAGTGAGACTCTCTTCTTCCCCTTTCCACCCATATAGCTTTATAAAGACGTTTAAAAATTGATGATGGCAGGTGAGATAGCTCAGTGACTAAGGGCACTTTCTGCCAAAAACTTGATGATCTGAGTTCAATTCCTGGGTTCATCAAGGTAGAAGAAGAGAACAGATTCCTCCAAGTTGTCCTCTGGAAGTTCCCAACATAAATGTATTTAAAAAAATTTTAAAATATTTCTCCATTGTAGTAAAAAAGGGCACTAAATATAAATGTATTTTCCCCCCTTTTTTTAGGGTACTATAGATCTCTCTACTTGTTGATTAATAGCAAGCTTCCATCAAGTATTGAATATTCCGATTTATCGCGAGTTCCTATAGCAAAAATTTTGCTGGAGAATGTCCTAAAACCATTGCACTTTACGTACAGCTCCTGTCCTGAAGGTGCAAGGTGGGTGAATGGAGACTGGGCAGTCACATGTTTTCTGTATTAGTATGTCATGGCTCACAGGGAAGTGTGCAGTGTACTTTTCTCTGTCTTGCCTGTGCCTAACATAAATCTGAAATTCTGATGATCTGGCTATTTATTTCCTGATCTTTAGTATTGAAAAAAAATTATCTTAATAGAAAAGATAAAAATCAAATTCTAGTCTCTACTTTAGAATATAGATTATTTACTTAGGAGGACATTTGGGGAAGTGATTTTATTCTGTGATTTGATGGTTAGGATGTTTTGATTCTCTTTAAATTCCTTTTCCTTTCCAGACATCAAGTTTTCTCAGCCTTCACAGAGGAGTTTCTGGCAGCACCTTTTACTGATCAAATTTTTCATTTCGTCATTCCGGCGTTAGCAGATGCACAAACCGTGTTCCCTTATGAGCCCTTTCTGAATGCATTATTGTTACTAGAGAGTCGAAGTTCAAAACGGAGTAGCGGAGTGCCATGGCTCTTCTATTTTGTTTTAACTGTTGGCGAGAACTATTTGGGTATGAAATACAAGATGTATTTTTTCTAACTCCTGTATAGGTAGCTGGGCAGATGAGTCAGGAGAAGACTGCAGTGACATTTTAGCATGAATTTCACAAATCGTTAGAAATCTAGAAATCCAGGCTGTTTTCCTAGTCTACATGCCACATCTTGGACCTTGATGCAAGATATGGGCTTTCCCCCAACCCTCAGTACTTTAGTTCTGATACTGGCTACTTGAAGAGAAGGTCAGACCCCACAAGTCAGGCTTAGTCCCATGAACCTGCCTGTACTTCAGACCCCGTTGCACAAAATGTGGTGTTACCTTTGCTTCTGACCAAGTAATAAAAATTGGGGTTACTGCAACCCCTTCCTTGAACCTCGTAGTTTACTAAGAGTCTGAGAATCATGTTGACTATTGTATTATAATGGTTACAACTGAGCAGCCAATAGACTGGTCAAGGTCTGTGGGGAGGGTATGGGGCTTGAACATTTATCTGGTATGTTCAGGGGCTCAGCACCTTGTTCCAGTTTCAGTAGCCCTTCTCCTGATTGCTTCTCCTTAGAAGCTGGGATTGGGTTTAAAATTAAAACTCTAGCCTACTTATCACTTTACCTGTCTAGGTATTAGCATACCTTTAGGCTGTTTAAGCCTTCAGTAACCTCTAGCAAGACTCGGTGGGTGTGGCCAGAAGGGGCTTACAGGAGTGACTGACCTTGCTGGTGCTCCGGTCTTAGGTTCCCTGAGACAAAAACCAAATACATTGCATAATGTGTGGCAGTTTGAATTTAATTAAAACAGTAAGGCCCATTCAGAAGTACCTCTCTGGAAGAAGATAGTGATGCCCAAGTGTCTGAAGAAACTCTCAGTAACCCATGTGCTGATTGTCTCTCAAAGGAGCACTCTCTGAGGATGGCCTGCTGATTTATCTACGAGTGCTCCAAACCTTCCTCTCTCAGCTACCTGCTTCACCCACCGGTACAGGCCGTCCTGATTCCACCAGCGACTCTGAGGATGATAATGAGGAGACTGACCAGCCTACCAGCCCTGTAAGCCACTATACTAGAAGTATTCTAGCTTCTCACCTTCAGTTCTACAACCAGGGGAGCAGGCAGCTCTATTAAGATAAACTGGTCAGTCTTGTCTGTATGCCCTTATTTAAAGTAATCCCAACCCCAGAATCAAGTTGATGTCTCAAGTTGCCAATAGAAATGAAAAAAGGAAATGCTGTGCTTATGGCTCAAGCAGCTTCCTCAGCATTGCCTGAGCACTTTCAGCTCCCTCTGAGAGAGGCTGGGGAAGTAAGTTGTATACAGTCTGTTTCCTATCTATGCTAAGATGTGGTATAGGCTTGTTATAGAAAGCTCTTCCTTCCTGTGAGCAGAGCTGATTTAGGAACTGAGGCATGTGTTTCCCCCTGCCTGATGACCTTTGATTACTGCTTCCATCTATAGAAAATATTAGTCCACTTGCAGTCATCCCCTTCCCATTGTTCATAATTGTTTTAGGGGATCTCTTACACAGTTTTGTGTTTTAATTCCTCTTTCTTCTGCCTTGGAGATTATTCTTCTTTAGGGTGAGAACTAATTATCCAATTATAAATAAGCCAAGAACTACTCATTTCTGGGCCAGATCTTTTGTTCTGCCCCCCCAACCCCACCCCCTACATGTGTATGGGTTGTTTTGCCTGCATGTCTATCTGTATACCACATGCATGCAGCTCCTTCAGAGGTCAGAAGAGGGTGTACATCCCCTTGGGGCTAGAGCTATTTGTGAGCCACCATGTGGGTATTGGTGATTGAACCCAGGTCCTCTGAAAGAGCAACTTGTGCTCTTAACAACTGAGCCATCTCTCCTCCAGCCCCCCTTTTTTAGATTTTTAAAGACAGGATCTTATGTGGCTCTAACTGACCTAGAACACTATATAGCCCAAGATGACCTTGCACTTACAGTCATTCTCGTGCCTCTGACTACTAAGTGCTAGGATGACAGGTGGGGACCGCCACACATAACTCTTTGCGGGGTGGAGGTGGGGTGGGGGGTGGTACAAAGTTTCACTGTATAGCCCTGGTTGGCTCCAGACTCATAGAGATCTCTGATTCTGCCTTCTGAGTGCTGTGAGTTCGAGGCCAGCCTGGTTTATAGAGCGAGATCCAGGACAGGTACCAAAACTACACAGAGAAACTCTGTCTGGAAAAAAACAAAACAAAAACAAAAAAAAAATAGAACCAGTTCTAGGATAGCCAGAGTTACACACACACACACAAAAAAAAAACCCTGTCTCAAGGAAAAAAAAAAAAGACATGATGGCAGTATGGCAGTGGAACTGAGGATGTAGTTCAGTGGTACAGTGGTAGACTGCTCTCTTGCCTAGCATGCTCCAGGCCCTGGGTTTCGTTCCTAGTGTCCCCTCTTGGGGGGGGGGGGCACCCTGGAGTAGGGATATATACGATATCTTTTTACTGAGGGGATAACTTCGGACAATTTGTCACTAATCTTGTTTATATTACTACCTTTTCTCTTCCTCTGATATCTGATAATTAATTAAGTAGAACTTAATTTGATTGTAGGAGACCTTTCTAAGGTCAAAGTTGATCTATAAGCCAGGTGTCATGGCTCACTACTAAAATAATGGAAAACTGAGGCAAGAGGATCTTAAACTTGAGCTCAAGACCACCTTGAGCTACCTATTGAGTTTGAGGGCAGCATGAACTATATATATAGGAAGACTGTGTCAGAAACCTCCTCACCAAAAACATTCACCCTCAACTCTTTTTTTTTTTTTGGTTTTTTTCGAGACAGGGTTTCTCTGTGTAGCTTTGCGCCTTTCCTGGAGCTCACTTGGTAGCCCAGGCTGGCCTCGAACTCACAGAGATCCGCCTGGCTCTGCCTCCCGAGTGCTGGGATTAAAGGCGTGCGCCACCACCGCCCGGCTCACCCTCAACTCTTTTTGACTTTTAGACTGCAAAATTATATGTATCAAAAACAGCAGGATTAGTAGAATGTTCTCAAGGTTCAAGTTTAATGGCTGGAATTTAAGGCTTTTACTTTAAGAGAGTGTTAGATTTGGTAAATTACTATAATTTGAATATTCAAGTTTTCAGATAGTTGGCAGTACTGTCACAGATGCTCATTTACACACACACACACACACACACACGTTTTCATGTACATACATCAGAAAACATGTATCTTCACTTAATACTCTAAATTAGTAAACCACATAGCATAGGTTTTATTCAGTAAATTAAACCTAGAGAAAATACCAAATTTATTATGTATTTTACATATCCTTTGAATTTTTTGTTGTCTCATAATCTAAAGTAGAAGTGTCATGAGATAATAGTCTCATTGGGTTTGTGTCTTAGTACAACTAAGAAAATGATACATGGAATGAATTTTTCTTAAGATATAAATGCCAAAATAAATGCTGTAGGTATTCATAGTTGCTGTGTTACTGTAGAGAACAAAGTGGAATGCCTGATGGTGACTGTGTTACTCGAGGAGTTAGATTACCTCAATGGGTATGTTAGAAACACTATTGGGAGGTAATGGGACGTGGCTCGTTGTTAGGGAAGGCTTGTGTTTCCTCTTCACAAAGATGTAAAGTGATTGCACTCTACTCACTCCAACTCATTTCTCTGTTGTATTTAGGAAGATGGCAGGGTCTCAGCCCCATACATAACCGAAGAATGTCTGAGAAAGCTGGATACGAAGCAGCAGACCAACACCCTGTTGAACCTGGTGTGGAGGGACTCAGCCAGTGAGGAGGTCTTCACCAGGATGGCTTCCATCTGCCACACCCTCATGGTGCAGCACCGTATGATGGTGCCCAAAGTCAGGCAGGTCTCTTGGGGTCGGTGTGCACAGGTGGGGGAGTGTGCCATCTCCCTGTGAATCATGGAGTGTGAACTGTGACCTGTTTGTCTGTTTTCTGATAAAAGAGGACAAAGGATACTGGATTCACCAAACCATTTCTAAAAAATGAGAGTCTGTTTTCCTTTTTGGAACCATTTATTATTATGTATCCTTCCTGGCCCTGAGTGTGGTATAGTAACAAATTCATTCAGCTAGCTTTGCTTACATATGTCTTGCGTATGAGTGTCTTGCATATGAATGTTTAGGCCTCAACATCCATTTTTAAAATTTTGACTCATAGCTATGTGCCAGTATGCCGAATTTCTTTTTAGGTTTTCTTCATGGTGCCTTTTTGTTTTGTTTTGTTTTGGGGTTTTTGGGGTTTTGTTTTTGTTTTTTTTTTTTGTTTTGTTTTGTTTTTTTGAGACAGGGTTTCTCTGTGTAGCTCTTGGTGCCTGTCCTGGATCTCACTCTGTAGACCAGGCTGGCCTTGAACTCACAGAGATTCTCCTGGCTCTGCCTCGAGTTTAAAGGCGTGTACCACTGCCGCCTGGCTCATGGTGCCTTTTAGTTATGTTACCTGTAGTCAGTAAAAATGAATGAATGAATGAATGAATGAATGAATGGAAGGAAGGAAGGAAGGAAGGAAGGAAGGAAGGAAGGAAGGAAGGAAGGAAGGAAGGAAGGAAGGAAGGAAAGAAGGAAGAGAGAAATGTAAGCCATGAAAGAAAGCCACCTTTTAACCGGGTAGTGGTGGTGCAGGTGGTGCAGGTGGTGCAGGTGGTGCAGGTGGTGCAGGTGGTGCAGGTGGTGCAGGTGGTGCACACCTTTAATCCCAGCACTTGGGAGGCAGATGGATCTGTAATTGTTGTCAGCAAAAAGGAATGAATGAATGAATGAATGAATGAATGAATGAATGAATGAATGGATGAGAGAGAGAAGGGGGGGGAGAGAGAGAGAGAGATGGAAATGTAAGCTATGAAAAAACTTTTAACCCGGCGATGGTGGTGCACACCTTTAATCCCAGTGCTTGGGAAGCAGATATCTTAAGTTTGAGGCCAGTCTGGCCAAGTTCCAGTACAACCAAGGCTACCCAGAGGAACCCTGTCTCAAAAACAGGAAGGAAGGAATGAAGGAAGGGAAGAAACAAAAACTAACTTTTGGGACAAAACAAAATGTGCACATTTTTAAATGCAACCTGTCACCTGGGCTCTCTGCTCTAGTGAGCCATTCATTCCTTGTAGTCAGTTGCAGTAGAGCAGGTGTGAGACCCGAAGGCTCTTCACCTTGATGGGGACACGTGATCTGTAATAGGATTCCCTTGCTTTGGATGATGAGTTTTGGACATACGAGCATTGCTGCCTTGCTTGTGCTGATTCCAAAGGTGTTTAAAGAATAAAGCAACTTGCTGTGTTGCCTTAATTTTATGAGTACAGCCCTGTTCCATCTCAGAGCAACTTATCCAGGATTTTTATTTATGTTCTAAATATAGTAGGTTTTAAAATTTAGGCTGTTTTTTGTTTTTTGTTTTTTTGCAGCTCATGAAACAACAAATGGACTTAAGGCTTTAACTGCTTTCAGTCTGTTTTTTGGTTTTGTTTTTTGAGTATTTTCTATTTTCAGAGCTGAGATTGGTGGGTTTAGTTTCTCTTTAGCGTTGACTGTCAGAATTATAAAGGGTGTGGTAGTCATTTTTATACGATAGAGATTTCTGAGAAAAGCATGGGTGTGCAGAAAAGAGACAGAGAACTCTATGTGCAGGGATACAGTTCTGCATAAAATTGGAGAAAAGGATGATAGTGTATTATTCTGTGGTTGTATAAAGAAAAATTGGTTGCATCTACAAAAACTCAGAAAAGTATTAGCTAGCTGGAATGTTCCAGAGATGGGGAGAACTCTTTTAACTGCTGTTTTATGTTGAGTTTGCCATCAAGTCACCTAAATCATCTGATTAAATTATAAGGGTGGCAGAAGTACCGTTGTGTCCAGAGATCTGAAGTTGGGAGGGAGTATCAGCAGAAACATGAGGTGTTCCAGCCTTCCATTTCCAGCAGCACTGAGTGGATCTGTGCAAGTTTGCACATGTGCTGCACTGTTGGCCTACCCAGTCTGCATAGCTGCTTCTCTTGATGTATCCAGATGGCCAACCAGGGCCCCGTTAGCTCACTCCCAGGTTTGCTGCCTTACTCAACAAACTGTACCATTTTTGATGGGCCTAGTTAGTGTATATGTCTATATATATAAGAAGTATCTGTCTGCTTCTGAATCAGGCTAGTGCTCGTAAATTAGGAAATTACTCTAACCAGGCTAACCTGATGAGTAAATGAGCTGATTAGGGAAGGCCTACACAGCTGTGGACAGCATTCAGGCAACTATATTCACTAGTTACAAGCCCAACCCATGCTCGTTTATAGAGCCCGGCGTTTAAGTACCACCTACCAGAGGGCAGAAACAAACCAGATTTAGAAGAGTTACATGCTGTTATGAGGTTATCCTTATTCTTAGTAAGTTCATTAAAGGTCTCAGTGAGGGCTGTCTAGCATTGGGAGGTTTGTTTTTATTCTGCTGCAGTCTGGCTCATAGTCTCAGTGTGTGAAACAACTGAACAGTGGCCTCTTACAAAACAGCATTGCTTTTACTGGAACTCACAAGACTGTTCCCACTACGTTGTCCTGACCTCTTTTATGGGCTCCCTTTCATAGAGAACTATATTTTCATTCTTTTTGGTGGTGGCTGGTGGTAGTTTTTTTAAATACTTGTGGGCTTATCTTGCTTAGTTTCCCTCATGGGTTCTTTTTTTGTCTCTGTTTTTACTAAACTTCACTTTTTCTATTTACCTTTATAGTTCTTCTCTTTCATCTGGTAGTACTCTTGTGTGTCGTCGTCCGTCCCCCGTGTCTCCCCCCCCCCCCCACTTTTTGAGGGGAGCGGTTTTCAAGACAGGGTTTCTCTGTGTAGCTTTGCACCTTTCCTGACTCACTCTATAGTCCAAGCTGGCCTCGAACTCACGAAGATCCACCTGCATCTGCCTCCCGAGTGCTGGGATTAAAGGCGTGTGCCACCTCTGCCCAGCAGTACTCTGGCTCTTAAATTTTGTCATTCATTTAATAACTTCCTGGAGTTCCAGACTCTTGTTGAACTGCTAGAGCCGTGTCATGTGGGACTTAACCATGCTGTCCACCAGGAATCCTCCATCTCCCAGAAACTTACTTCCTTCTTCATCCCAGTAAAAATGGGCTCATCTTTTACTTCTCTGAGCCCTGACATTGAACTACTACTATCCCCTACACAGTATAAGTATTATAAATATACTCAAATCCTCAGTCAATTAGTCAGTGTGGTTGGGGATCACTGCATAAACAGCAGATTAAAACCCTTCCTTATAGGAAGTCCATTGGACACAGTTTAAGCTGGATCTATCTTCCTCAATGAGCCCCATGCATGTTGAGTCAGCATACTTTGTCAGAGCTTCATTGTTCAGGCCATGTTTTGACAGATAGATGGCTTATCAAAACCAGAAATAGTTTCATAATCTGAAGGCTCATCTGTGGATCCCCTTTGCTTTCAGAACAATTTCATATTCTTTGCATTGTTGCCTTACAGGGTCATCTCTTCGAGCATTATCAGTTACCATTCTACCTTTACTTTTGGCTACAGAATGCTTTTGCCTAAACACCCTTAATCACTTGCTTTCTTTTTTTGATCCTGGTACTCTGTGCACCTGATCTCTGAATTCCTCTTCCTTCTTCTTTTCTACCTTAAATGGGGCTAGCATGCTCTTCATGCTCTTGGAGACTTGGCTTTTTGCTCTCTTGACTGAGCTCAAAAGCTAGCAGTAAAGTTTTGGATGTGTGTAGTAGTCAGTAAGGTTGCCTGTAGTTTTAACATTTTAAATATCTATGAGGCATCCAAGTTAGTTCTGTCTCAACATAAACTTAATTTTTCTCTAAAAACTAACAGACTGAGCCAACTTAATTGTGAGAATTCACTTTACCAATGAAACTGGGGTATCTGGCCCAATAGAGGCGTGGTTTTTCTGGGTACATGACTGCTTAAAACTGAGGAGGGGGTGTGCGTTCTCTCTCTCTCTCTCTCTCTCTCTCTCTCTCTCTCTCTCTCTCTCTCTCTCTCTCTCTCTCTCAGTGTAGCTGCTAGGATCTGAACTTAGGTTCTCTGCAAGTGCTTTTAACCTCTGAGCCATCTTTCTAGCCCTTAGGTTTTGCTCTCAACACAGGCTTGCAGATTCCCATGTAGCCCAGGTTGGCCTAGAACTTCCAATAATACTCTTTTCTCAGCTTCCCAAGTACTCCAATGTGAGATGCCACATTTAGTGTGTTTTTAGAGTCTACTCTAATAAAAAGCCAATTAGTTCCGAAGGCAAACTGTTCAAACTGGTTGTAGTTTTGGTATTGAGTTGTCAATTTAACCCAGCTATGTATTTAAAGATTTTCTTCATAGGGCAATGGTGGCGCTTGCCCTTAATCCCAGCACTCTGGAGGCAGAGGCAGATGGATCTCTGTGAGTTCAATTCGAGGCCAGCCAGGACTTTAACAGAGAAACCCTGTCTCGAAAAAGAGATTTTCGTTTATACTTCTAGTTTATCTGTGAAGGTTTTTCAGTAACTTACTCAAAATGAACTATATTTTAAATTTTTTATTGTCTCTTAGGACATTTGGGATTTATTTTTAATCTTGCATATCTCAGAAGTGAATTGTTACATATCTTATTTTAATACTTCTTTGCCAAGAAATGATACCTTCAGCAGCAAAATGCAAAGTGTGGCATTTCTACCTACATGCTAGAAGGATTGCAGATGTCTAGCTATGTTTCTAAAACCTGTAAGGCTACCCACAGAGGGTCTCAGGAGGCCAGGGATGTCTTGGGTATGAGCCATGTCTCCACTGTGTTCACCTCCGTGGCTTCATATGCCCCAGAAGCACTGGCCTGAGTTTATAAAGTCATTCCTTCCATAATTAACTTAGAGGGTTGTTACAGTGAATAAAGTATGAGTGCTTTTAATCTATCTCAGTATAGGGAAGGACAAGTCACTTCTTTACCTCTTGGAAATAGAGCTCCAAACTAAATTACCTTTAGTAATTTAATTAAAAGGTCTAATAATTTGTTTTATTATTGCCCATTGAATAAATACAAGTATTTCAAAATTAGCCTTAAATATAACTGAACTATGTAGCTATTAAAATGGTGTTTTAGAGCTGAGTGTGGTGGTGTACACCTTTAAGGCAGATCTCTCTGAGTTTGAGTTTGATGCCAGCTTGGTCTACAAACAGAGTTCCAGGACAGCCAGGGCTACACAGAGAAACCCTTTTTTGAAAAACAACAACAACAAAAAAGAGATGTTCCAGAAAGATGTTAATCTTAGAGAATTGCCATAAGATGTTTTTTGAGAAGAACATCTAGTATGAAGTATACACAAGGGTATATATTAGAGAAGATTATTAGCTCTGATTATTTCTGAATGGATGAAGTGAAATACTGCTTTTTCCTTGTTCTGTTTAGACTTTGCAATTTCAGATAAAAGCTCAAAAGAAACAAGCATTTTGAAAACATAAAATTACTATACATTTTTAAAATTTAATTTCTTGATTGATGGAGAAATAAAACAAGCAGATATGGACTATTAGGATGTTTTCATGTAGAAAGTTTGTGGGTTTTTTTCTTTTGTTTACTTATTTATTTATTTATTTATTTATTTATTTATTTATTTATTTATTTATTTATTTATTTGCGGGAAGTGGCATTTGTGTACCATGGAGTGCTTGTGGAAGTCAGAAGACAGAAAACCTTTGTCAGAGAATCAGATCTCTCCTTCCACCATGTGGGTCCTAGGGTTTAAACTCAGTTTGTCAGGCTTGGTTGGCAAGTTCTTTTATCTACTGAGCCATCTCGTTACCCATTTAAGGAATAACACTCTTGTGTTTTTAAACATCTCAGATACAAGGTATATGTATAGCTCTAATTTTCAACAGAATGACCCCCCCCCCTTTTTTTTTGAAGGTAGTACTGTAGCTCAGGCTGGCTTAGAGCTCATTGTGAAGCCTAAACTGGTATCAAACTTGATGACAGGCCTTCTGCCCCGGTGTTAGATTATAGACGTGAGCCACCAAACCCAACCCTTTTTTAAAATTGTCTTTTTCTGCTTGGTATAGTCTTTCTGAAGTAGCTTTTCATGGGTAATCATGCCAGGAGCCCGTGTGCTTAAAGGCTTAATTGGTCTCATGGGTTTTTTCAAATTTTTATTTTGTTTTGAGACAGGTTCTCACTATGTAGCCCTAGCTGGCCTAAAACTGTGTAGACCAGGCTGGCCTCAAATTTACAGAGACCCACTTGCTTCTGCCTCTCAAGTTTTGGGATTAAAAGAATGCACTGCCATGCCTAGCAACATACACGTTTTTAGTATTTTTCCTTGCTTCCCTAGGATTCTTTAAAGGTTCCCAGTATAATTTTGAGTCTCATCCAGTTGTGTTTCAATGTGGAATTTCAATGTTGATACCACTTCATCATGAACCTTTGACAGACATTTTTATGTTTATAATACTTTTGAGATGGGTAAGAGTTCCCTTTCTGATACAAGCAGATTGTGAAGGGCAGTTGTACAAAATAATCTTTTTTTAAATATTTATTTATTTATTTATTTATGTACTTTATATTTATATGGGTGTTTTGTCTGCATATACATCTGCATACCAGAAGAGGACATCGAATCCCATGAGACTACAGCTACAGATGATTGTGAGCCACCATGTGGGGTTGGGAATTGAACCCAGGTCCTCTGGAAGAGCAGCCAGTGCTTTTAACCACTGAGTCGTCTCTCCAGCCTGCAAAATAATCTTACTAGAGCCTTGCCAGTTCAAGATTTTATGATTGCTCTGTGTGGGTGCACAGGCTTGAGATCCTGATTCTTAGGCAGCTGAGGTAGGAGATCATGAGTTCTGTTGTTTTTTTGTTTTTTTTCAAATAATTTATTTGTATTTTGTGTACATTGATGTTTGCCTACGTATATGGCTGTGTGAGGTCGAATCCCCTGGAAAAGAAATTACAGACAGTTGTGAGCTGCCGTGTGCGTGTTGGGAATTGAACCCAGGTACTCTGGAAGAGCAGCCAGTGCTCTTAACCTCTGAGCCATCTCTCCAGCCCAGCAGATTTTTTGGTTTTTCGAGACAGGGTTCTCTGTGTAGTTTTGCACCTTTCCTGGAACTCCCTCTGTAGTCCAGGCTGGCCTGGAACTCACAGAGATCTGCCTGTCTCTGGTTCCTGAGTGCTGGGATTAAAGGCCTTCGCCACCACGGCCCGGCCAACCATGAGTTCTTAATCCCAGGCTAGGCTACATTGTCAAACCCTATATCAAAACAAACAGAAAATGATTTCATGTTTCTGTGTAAATGTAACACTTTTCCCTGGTTTCACTTTTTTCTCTTTCTTTCTTCCTTTCTCTCTCTCTCTCTCTCTCTCTCTCTCTCTCTCTCTCTCTCTCTCTCTCTCTTTCTCTCTTTCTCTCTTTCTCTCTCTTTCTTCTTCTTCTTTTTTTTTTTTTTTTTGAGTTGGGGTTGGCCACAAACTTTCTCTGTAGACCAGGCTGGCCTCAAACTGAGAGATCCACCTGCCTCTGCATCCCAGGTTGCTGGGATAAAAAGTGTGTGTGACACACACACACACACACACACACACACACACACACACACACACACACACACACAGAGAAAAGTGTGTGACATTACCCTACCTGGTTTCACTATTTGTTTTTCTTAATGAAATTTTTTTTGATTGTATGTGTGTGTAGTGTGTACAGTAGAGTACATGTGCCACAGTAGAGTGTGGATGCCAGAGGACAGTTCTTTGGAGAAACTTTGTTTCTCCTTCTACCTTTATAATAAGTTACAGGCATTGGACTTGGTTACCAGCCTTGTACAGCAAGCACATTTAACCACTGAGCCTTCTAACCAGCTCTGGTTTCAGGTGTTGTTTTTTTGTTTTTTTTTTTTTTTCAAATAATTTATTTGTATTTTGTGTACATTGATGTTTGCTTACGTATATGTCTGTGTGAGGTTGTCGAATCCCCTGGAAAAGAAATTACAGACAGTTGTGAGCTGCCTGTAGCTAGGTTCTTACTAGCCTAAGCTGACCTAAAACGTGCTATGTAAACCAGGTTAGCCTTGAACTCATAGAGAACTGCCTGCCTTTGCCTCCCAAATGGTGGGATTAAATGCTTGTGCTACCACACCTGACCCCAGTTTTATTTTTTTTCTTTTCTTTGTTTTTGTCTTGTTTTATTTTTGTATTATTTGTTTTTACATCCTGATTGCTGTTTCCCCTCCTTCCTCTCCTCCAAGGCCTCCCTCCCCCCAATCCACTCCTCCTCCTCCTCTGTTTCTCTTGAGAAAAGGGCAGGCCTCCCATGGATATCAACCAGCCACAGTATATCAAATTGCAATGAGACTAGGCACCTCCTCTCCTATTAGGGCTGGCCAAGGCAACCCAGTAGGAGGAAAGGGTCCTAAAAGCAGGCAACAGTGGCAGCCTCTGCTCCTGTTGTTAGGAGTCCCACAAGAAGACCAAGCTACACAACTGTAACATATATGCAGAGGCCCTAGGTCAGTCCCATGCAGACTCTCTGGTTGTCAGTTCAGACTCTGAGAACCCTTTAAGCCCAGGTTAGTTGATTCTGCCCTCCCTTTTTCTTAATGATTGTTCTCTTAAATCTCATTTTTTTTCTCTCTCTCCCCTTCTTTCTTTCGTTCTTCCTTTCTTTCCATTTATTTATTTTATGTATGAGTGCCTTTTTGAATGTATATGTGCCACATATGTGCCTTGTGCCTGAGGACAGAAGAAGGTATTAGATTCCCTGGAACTGGATTTACAGGTGATTGTGAACTGCTATGTGGGTGCTAGGAATTGAACATCAGTCCTCTGCAAAAACAGCCAAATGTTCTTTTTTTTTGGGGGGGGGGGGGGTTCGAGACAGGGTTTCTCTGTGTAGCTTTGCGCCTTTCCTGGGACTCACTTGGTAGTCCAGGCTGGCCTCGAACTCACAGAGATCCGCCTGGCTCTGCCTCCCGAGTGCTGGGATTAAAGGCGTGCGCCACCACCGCCCGGCGCAGCCAAATGTTCTTAATTGCTGAATAGCTCTCTAGCCCCTCTTAGGGCCATTCCTTATTTAAAAAAAATAAAATAAAAATTTAAAAATAGTATTCATAGTTCTGATTGTGTACTCAGAAAGTGCTAATACCGAGTAGTATGTATGAAATACTGGATTAAATACAGGAAATTAGCTCATCTACTTGGGATTTTTATGTTGAGATGCCTTGTATATCCAAGCCTTATTATTTATTTCCTCCTATGGGCTTTTAAATTAACACTCTTCTTGCAAAATGTAGTCAATTAAAACATCTTTCAATATTGTAAGTTGTGGCACTCACTCACTACCTAGTGTTTTTACTCGCCCTCACTGCTCTTTCCATGGGAGAAACAAGAGGCATCTGAAAAGTGTGTGGGCCAGTGGTTTGGTTCTGAGACATTCCAGGGAGAATTAACTCTGGGCTTGCTCTGCCACAAGCTGATGTGTGTGCTAGTTATTTGGATTCCGTGCCCCTTGCTTTGTGTTAGGCTCAGTGAATGACGGGAACAGAGGTGTCATAAAAAGGATATGTGATTAATGGATATTTAAGATAGTCTTCCCTTGTGCTGAAACTGCTTTTAGATTTTTATCTCATGATCATTCCTAATGTATCCCTATTCCATTGTGAAAATTGTTGTTTAGTTGCATTTACTTAACCAATTGGTGTTTTCCTACTTTGTTTTAAAGTGTGTCTAGTAAATCACATTCCTGTTTTTTCCATCATCATTAGCTTGTGTTTTTGTTGGTTTCATCTCACATACAGGGGGTTGATTTTTTTTTTTTCAGGTTTAAATTCTTGGTTTTTTGTTTTGTTTTGTTTTTGTTTCTGAGACAAGGCCTCATATAGCCCAGGCTGGTCTTGAACATATGTTATGTAGCCAAGACTGGCCTTAAACACTTGGCTGGCCTTAGACATTTGGTCTTCCTTTTTCTGTTTCCTAACTGCTGGCATAAAAGTCTATGCCACTGCATTGAGCAAATTTAAATTAATATTATTGTATTTTAGTAAGCCTTATTGTGGGGAGGGCAGCCTAAGCTTAAGTGAAAGCAGCCATGAATCCTTGGGGCTGATGGTTCTAGGACTCAGTCTCAGGGCAGTAACAGTAGATGAGAGCCAGACCTTCCTGCAGCTGGGGCACATGTTTTTTTTCAGTTTCTTTACCAAGGGTCCTGTGTCAGACATGAGCTTTTGTAGTATTAATATGAGTGTTCTAAATTGTATACTGTCTTTAGTTTTCAGAGCTTTATTAGGAGGGGAAGGGAGGGAGGGGAAAAGGAGACCAGGCCTGGAGAGAGAGAAAGATGGTGGGAGGCGGGGAGCAGAGCAGAGTGAGTTTGTGTACTGTCTACTGCATAGTTGTATAGCTTTGTTTTTTTAAGTTATGATTTGAGTGAATAATTTCTTTCTTTTTCTGTTTCTCTGCAGGCTTCTCTACAGTTTAGCCTTTAACGCCAGATTTTTGAGGCACCTTTGGTTTCTCATCTCTTCAATGACAACACAGATGATTACAGGGTATGTGCTACACAGGTTTACAGATTGAGCCTAAGGGCATGGAAAGTGGCAGCTTAAAGAAAGTGTTGTAAGAGTATTTTAAATTACTGCTTACACTTGTTCTGTCATGTTAGAAAATTGTATTCTGAATGGCCTCAGTTACACACACACACACACACACACACACACACAGAGAGAGAGAGAGAGAGAGAGAGAGAGAGAGAGAGAGAGAGAGAGAGAGAGAGAGAGAGAAATTAGTGCCTAATTTTACAATTACCTTATTTCAGTTACCTTATTTGTAAACTTTATTAGAATGTGGCTTTATCCGAAGGGAAATTTGTTTTTAAGATCTCAGACATTGGGGTTTTTCTCTGAAAATTGTATTTCATTTTATGTGTGGGGATGTTTTACCTGCATGTATATCTATATAATACATGTATGGTTGGTGCCTGTGGAGGTCAGAAGAGGGTATTGAATCCCCTGAGACTGGACTAGTAGTTGTGAGCTGCCATGTGGGTGCTGGGAATCGAACCCTAGTTCTCTGGAAGAGCAGCCAGTGCTCTTAACTGCTGAACCATCTCTTCAATTCCTGCTCTGCTCCTGTTTTTGGTTTTTTGTTTTGTTTTGTTTTATTTTGTTTTAATAAAGCAAAAAACTAACCAAGTCTCACTGTGCAGCTAGCCTGGCTTGGAATTTACCAGTCCTGCCTCAGCTTCTGGAGTACATCCAGAAAACCTCTTCTTAGTGGTAGGGAAACTTCCTTTCATGTGTAGTATTACACTCTGAACTACTTGGATGTTTTTCATTGAGCCTTAATGATTCTTACATGAATAGAGAGTTTTTCTCAGCCCACTGTGATTGATGACTGTCATGAAGGCCGAGTGATTTATCTCATATCAACAGATGAAAGACACCTAGATTAGATTCATACTTAGAAAATTGAATATAAAAGGTTTGGATGCATTTTAATACCCTCATGTGACCTTGACTTTCAAGAACAACAGTTTACTTAAGGCAAGAGGAGATTGGAGATCATTAGGACAGGAAATTACCATTGACCTGTAAGTACCCCAGCTTAGCAACATAGATAAATGCTATGGTCTGCCTGATAAATTGCCTGTTTGTTTATGACATTTGTCTTTTGGTGAGGAAATGGAGTCATGATGTGTGAAAGAAAAATGATAATGTTAATTATATTAAATTACTAATACTATTTTACAGTGGATAAAGCTATATGGGTTTTTTAAAAGCAATTTTAAAGGTAGTTGAGATTTTGGAGTTTCTTGTTACTTGTTTACTTTATTAAATTCCAGGAACATAAACAATGTATTAATATAGTCCTACTTAACATCTCATCATACTACTTTTGGGAATAAAATTAAAAATGAAACACCTAATTTTTCTGAAAGTAACAGTGAATTTAGTTGGAGAATAGTCTCACAGCAAGACTAGGTCAGCAGGGAGACCTGGGAGCCTGTCTCATTGTCTCATCAGGTAACCAAGAGGTTCCAGGCCCAACTGAGATGCAGCCTGTACCTCACCCCAGGCCCACAAGTCTAGGAGTGGGGTGGGTAGATATTTTGCAAGGCTTGGGTGTTTTTTTTTTTTTTTTTTTTTTTTTTCTCTCGAGACAGGGTTTCTCTGTGTAGCCTTGGCTGTCCTGGAAGTCACTTTGTAGACCAGGCTGGCCTTGAACTCAGAGATCCACCTGCCTCTGCCTCCCAAGTGCTGGGATTAAAGGTGTGCACCACCACTTGTCTCAAGACTTGTTTTGATTCAAGTGTGTTCTTTCCAGTATTTCCCATCAAAATGAGACAGTTTAGTTTCTGACTTACTGAAGCTAAAGCAACCGACAGCCAGCATATAGCACCTCTACCAATGACTACTTTTCTTGTGGTCACTGCACTGTCCACAGAGGCCCCCCAGGGCATCCTTAGCATCCATTCAGCAGGAAAAGTTGAAAACTCTTCAATGGAGGGAGGGAGTAGTCTCCACAGAGAGGTGCAAATCCTTATTCTGAGGGTGGATACAGATGGCAGGGATTCATCTGAAGTCTGTAATCCAACCAGCTTTTGATGTCCTACCCGTCACATTAAATTATAGACTTTTTATATTTGCTTCCATGTCTCTTGAGATTGACCTAATTTCAGAAGGATAATTGAGTCTGTGTTTATAACAGTAAGAATGGCCTGTTTTTCATTTGTCCCTGGCCTGAGAGTCCACTGGTGCACTGGTGACTCTTACTTCCAAGTTCCATTTTCCATCATTCAGGTGAGAGTGATTAACTTCTTTTGCTCACCTCATGGAATTAAGGAGAAAACAAATAAGTTAATATTGGATAGCAGCCTTAGTCATCTACCTGAGTGATCCTGCAGTTGCTTATGGTAATGTAAGGACCAGGATTCACAATTGGAGTGATTCTTCAGTGCTGGCTCAGCACTGCTTAAATGTAGGATACACTGGCTACTCAGCAACTGTTAACACTTGCTGGGCCTTGTTCCCTTCAAAAGCATATGCTCCTTGGTTTGATGTGATTTTTGTGGCTCTGCATTGATGGGCTAGTGAGCTAAAGGGTACTAACCATTATCTTTACTAGTATCAACAAAATAAATGGTAGTGAATTAATTACTTTTGTGTGTGCCAAGGAAATTTTTGTGGGTGGCCTTGTGGCACAATAAGGACTCTCTCGGAAAGTGGAGGCTAAGACCTGTTCTCATGGGACTGGGCAGGGGAAGAAACCACTATTGTGCGTGTTTAAGTCAGCCCCCAACTTTCCTGACTGGTAGTGAAGTAGGACAGTGTATCTGTCTGCATGGGTGCAATGCCCAAGGAGGCTGGAAGAGGGCATCAGATCCCCTGTGACTAGAGTTAACGAGATTATTGTGACCTGCATAGAGTTCCTGTTCTCATTCTAGATCCCCTGAAGGCAGTACCATGCAAATTCAGAGTCCCATCTTCATCTCCCTCACCCCCCAAGAAACATACCTCCAACCCCACCCCCTGTAAGAACTAGAAGACTTCTACTCTTCCATCATGCATGTGTGGTGTCAGTTTCTTGGTCTTCACTCCTGCTCCTGTCTTTAAAATGTAACTTTTAGGAGCTGGGCATGGTGGGGCACAGCTTTGATCCCAGCACTCCGGAGCCAGAGGCAGGTGAATATCAGTGAGTTTGAGGCCATCCTAGTCTACAAAATGAGTTCCAGTACTATCAGGGGTGTCACACAGAGAAACCCTGTCTTGAAAAACAAACAAAAAAAAACTTTTGTGGAAAAGATCCCCAGAGAGGCAAGAAGGTGTAATGTAATCCCATGAGGTGACTCGAAAGTCTCCATTATAGAAGGCACATGATGTTTGTTTGTTTCGAAAGAACTAGCCATGTTTCCATATGACAGACTTCTATTAGAAAAAAAGGAACAGATCACAGCTTATGATAGGTAGTAGAGACACAGAGTTTTCTACAGACCCATTCTTGTGACAGGCAAGGAAGCCACTTATAAACATGGACAGGAGAAACAAGGTACTGAGAGGCCTGGAAGCTGTGATTCCTGAAGGTTCTAATTCAGCTTCAATGTAGAACTGTTATAACCCTTCCTGAAAGCAGGGGACGAGGTAAAGTGTTCTGTGCTGCCACAGACATTGGCCTTTGTTAAATGGAAGTTTGGGAAGAGAGGGTAGTTCTCCATGCAGGAACCGAATCTTCAGCAAAAACTCTCCAGGACTTTGGCTTGGGACTAGTCTGCTCTCAGTAGCTGCCTAGTCCTGTGGGTGGCAGAAACAGGGACCCATCAAACATGTTCATCTGGTTACTAACTTGTGTTGTCTCAGGGAGGGACCTTTCTTTCCTTTAAGTAGTTTGATTGTTGATGTAAATTTATTTTCTTTCACTGAATATATTTATCTGTTATCTTAATTCCTAAGCTAAAACTTACCTTGAAATACCATTTTGTTTCTGCTTCCCCTGCTTTAGATCTATGGTGCCGTTGCTTCAGGTGATATCAAGGGGTTCACCCATGTCTTTTGAAGACTCTAGTCGGATCATCCCACTCTTCTATCTCTTCAGCTCCTTGTTCAGTCATTCACTGATTTCCATACATGACAATGAATTTTTTGGTGATCCCATAGAAGGTGAGAGGGCTTTTCTGTTTTGTAAAGATTTATTTATTATTTATTATGTATATAGCATGTATGACTGCATGCCAGAAGAGGGCACCAGATCTCATTACAGGTGGTTGTGAGCCACCATGTGGTTGCTGGGAATTGAACTCAGGACCTCTGGAAGAGCAGCCAGTGCTCTTAACCTCTGAGCCATCTCTCCAGCCCCGGTGAGAGTTTTGAAAAATGGGTTTGCTGCTGGTGTCAGTGCCTGTCAGTTTGAAAGAGGCTTTTTTTTTTTTTTTTTTCTCCCTTACTGTGTATATTGATTTAAAAAAAAAAGAACCTGGTGGAAAATTGGGTTGTTTCAGTTGTAGGTCAGAGACAATCATCCATGATGCCTTTCACTCTGGAGGAGCTAATCCTGCTGTCTCGATGCCTTCGGGATGCCTGCTTGGGGATCATCAAGCTAGCATATCCGGAAACAAAGCCAGAAGTTCGGGAAGAATATGTCACTGCATTTCAGAGTATTGGGGTCACTACTAATTCTGAGATGCAACAGTGCATACAAATGGAGCAGAAGCGATGGGTTCAGTTGTTCAAGGTATGTGGCGTGTGGGAGAATGAGTCCAGCACAGACTTGTTTCTGCTTAGTTCCTTTCAGAAGAGTAGAAACGTGGAGGTTGATTTTGGACATAATTTTAACTTACAAAACTTTTAAAGAAAAGCCGTATCTTTATTTTATAACTGCTTTTGGGCTGGTGGTCTTTGCTTTGGGGCTGGTGAAGTGGCTCAGTAGGTAAAGGCTTTGTGCCAAGCCTTGAGACCTGAGCTGAGTCCTGAATCACACACAGTAAAAAGAGGGCGCTGACTCCCAAACATTGTCTTCTACCTTACACATAAGTGCTACAGCACAAGATGAAAAAGGGGGAGGAGGGAGGGAGAAGACAGGAGGGAGGGGAAACTGCAGTTGGTATGTAAAAATAAATGAAAAAATTGTTATTTAAATAAAATTTTAAAGAGGAAAATGGAAAAAAGATAAGTAAAAACCTTGCTTTCACAGTTAATACATGTGTAAAATGTCTTAAGACTTTCTTTGACAGGCTGAAGTAGTAATAAGAAATTTTAAATATTTCCACTTTTATTTTTCACTAAAAGATCTTTTTGGTAGTAAAAATTATTTTTGAATAATTTTTTTTGAATATCTTTTGTAAAATGGAATCATAAAGGTAGAATTCGTCTTAGTTCTTGATGCATACTATGTATAAATTACTCTAGAATGTGTTCATTTCTCATCATGGAGAAAAAGAAGTTCTGGGGTACCATGGATGGCATGCTGGCAGGAGACCACTACTGACTTGGAGTGGGGAAAAAAAGAGCAGGAAAAGGGTGCTTGACTCTGACCCCCATGCAATTTCTGCTGCAAACACATCTAGTCAGCTAAAATGGCTCGTTAAAGGAGTGAGAGCAGAAGAAATGCATCTTCCAAATTGAATGCTAGATTTACAGGCCCTTTAGTACCAGCGACCTCTCGCACACTAATGTTCCATGAGAGTCATCAGCTGTCCCTTCAGGTCTTTTATCACTGCTTTTGTCAAGCTATCTATTTAATTGAAAGAAGTTAATTGAATGAAAATGATCAACTAAGCTTGTATTAATATTGCTAATGGAACTTTCTTCTTGGCCATGTTTGGAGAAAGATGTCAAGCTAGACTTTAGGAAAGACCCATTAATGCTTGCACTTAACCTGATGGGCTAATTAAGGACTGCTTATTCATCCTACAAGTCCATGAGAGTCTCTCTGTAGCCCATTCTGCCTGATTTTACAACACATTTCACTTAGAAGCATAAGCATTAGCAGCAGTGAAAGTAACTGATAATGTTTTGATTGCGTGAATACAGGGCTAATGCATCATTGAATTAATAATTTGTGCAGATTGATGTAATACATGTTTGCACAATTTATTTTAATCACCTCTCTGTGCATTTGTAAGTAAACTTTAAAAGTTGCCTGCTGTGCCCTTCCTTGAAGGTGGGGTATTTTGTACCTTTTCTAGGTTATAAATAAGCTACCTCACCTACTTCAAACTTGGAATGCTTGTATGAGCGTTCATGGATTTAGGCCATATGGTAGCATGTATGTTTTCTTGTCTATGTAATTAATTAAGCTCTGGGATCTTTGCTAGTAACCCTTCTGTGGGACACCGGGTTTTGTGTACACTGGAAGATAACTTCACTGTTTCACAGTTTCTACTGGGTGTTTTATAATTTCATATGATAGTCTTATCTTTGGGGCTTAGGAATATCTGAATTTAATAATGCTCCATGAGATATTTTTCACTCTGACCCTATTTTGTTCTGCTTAAACATTAAATAAAAATTTTGTGGAGCCAAGTGTAGTGATGCATGCTAGTAATCCCAGATCTCAAGTTGCTGAGGCAGAATGATTACAAGCAGGGGCCAGCCTGGGTTATATTGAGTCCAAGGTGAATTAAGCAAGACCCTGTCTCAAACACACTCCTCTCAAATTTAGGTCATTGTTCACTCTGTGTACTTGAACCTGACCCAGTGAAGAGAAACAAAATCGTGCTTGATATGTCTTTGTATCTGGCTACCACATTTAATGGGCCTTATCAAAGGCAGTGTGTCAGGGAGGTAGGCACATCTGTATGCATTGCCGCAAAGAGAGCAGAGAGTGCTGTGGTAGATGATTTTGCTTTCTTGATGTATGTGTAAGTGAAAGAGAGATTGAACCCAGGGCTTTGTACATGCTAGGTAAGCATTCTACCATTGAGCTACATACAAAATCTTAATAGTTTGCTTTTCTTTTTGATATGGGATTGGTTTAGGTTTGAAATTGTGTTTTAACAATGACCTTTGGCCTTAAATGGAATTAAATAGGGAGTTGTCATGGTATTGATTCTGTGTGGGAGATGTTAAATGTTGTCCCTTTACAGAGCCAGCCATGTTCTCCTGAAAGTACCAAAATAAAATGTCAGCACCATTTATGTATATTACTATATCAAATTAGAGTAGAAATATTCGTAATAAAACCAACCAAAGGAGGTGAAAGCATTTGCCATTGATTTTTGGCTCTCTGTTGACTGACAGAGTTGCAAGCACCGAGACCTGACTTTGTCCTTCAGTGCAGCCATTTTCATTCTTCAGTCAGAGATGATCCTCTTGAATTAATTTGAGTGAGAGGCTCTGTTGGCTGGTCACAGAACATAGAATTTAAGTGCTTAGAGTCATCTTTACTTGTCACTGTAGGAATTGAGGTTGGTTCCCAAGTTCTGCTTCAACATTGTTAAAACAGATCATGCATTTATCAGCTTTATGTAAACTTCTTTTTGAAGTGTAATTTATGGTTATAATCACTTTGACCCTGTGAAGAGGCAGTAATTCTGCTTGATATGTCTTTGTATCTGGCTACCACATTTAATGGGCCTTATCAAAGGCAGTGTATCTGGGAGGTAGGCACACATCTGTATGCATTGCCACAAAAAGCAGAGAGTGCTGTGGTAGATGATTCTCTCTTGATTGTCAGTTTGTATTTTCCACTTGAAAGAAAAAACTACACTGGGTGTGGTGGTAAGCCTGGTACATCCCAGTACCGGGAGAGAAGGCTGGCTTGCTCATAGGACATAGAAAAACAAAGCTGAAACTTGGCTGTTAGCTCCCTTTCTGCTGACTAGTCCTCATACTGTAGACCTAGTCAAAAGCCCATGTCTAAGGAAATCTTATGCCATAATGGAAAAGCTACTGTTGTTCTTTGCTAACTGAACATGTTACCTTCTAAATATATGCCTATAGAATAGTGCTGCTGTCAGCTTTGGTCAGAAAAGCTTCTCTTTGCAGTGATGAGCGATTACTGCAGAGACTCACAACTGGCCAAATTACTGAGAATAAATGACCCATAAATGGGACATCTATATCTGTCTTAGTGATTGTATTGCTGTGAAGAGATACTATGACCACAGCGTCTCTTATAAAGGAAACCATTTAATTTGGGGCTGACTTATAGTTCAGAGGTTTAATCAGTCCATTATCATCATGGTGGGAAGCGTGGCAGCATGTAAGCATGTGACATGGTGCTGAAGAAGTAACTGAGAGTTCTATGTCCAGTTCTGAATGCGGTGGGAAAAGAGGTTGACACTGGGCCTGGCTTGAGCATCTGAAGCCTCAAAGCCTGCCCATAGTGACACACTCCCTCCAATAAGGCTATACCTCCTAATAGTGCCACTCCCTATGGGCCTATTTTTATTCAAATCACTACAATATCCAAGGCTATGGAACATAATGGAAGAATGGTCAGAAAGAATACAAGAATTAGAGGAAGGGAATAGGTGTGGAATACTGACTTCTGGCATGACATGGCTGCTGCACTCTTGAACTCACAGCAGCTAACTTTACAGTGTTAGATCCTTCAGTAGCCTGTCATTGAAATTCGAGGAGCTCCTGAGATAAGATTTAAGATGTGCAGTTAATGAGAGAGTAGCAGAAATTTTCTTCAGTAATACAGCCACTGGGAAGGTGCTCAGGATTCTGTAATCAAACTCACCTGTGCTCCTGATAATAACTATAACAGATCTTATTGGTGTTATGCCCAGATCATGGGGACCCCCAAAAGATGACCACAGAGACCGAATCCTGTATGTAAAAGCAAAGAGCCTTTATTTTCAAGCTCGGAGCTTGGACTCTCTGTCCGACACAGCAGTGAGCAGAGAGCCCAGAGCCCAGGTAGGGTGGGCTTTTTATCATAGCAGAGGTTGGGTGAGGGGATTTCCAGGGTTCAGGACCCTCCCTGATTGGCTGACATTTGTCTAGGGTATAGGGAATGTTTGGAATGTCAGGTATTTCCTCTTAGATGCAGGCCCCACTGAGTGGGGTCAGCTTATGGCTTTTCCTAGGTCCAGGTGATGCCTGCCAGAAGCTGTGTCTGGGCCTCTAAGCCTGTCATGGCAGCTGTGTGGTCAGGCTGTTTGCCCCGCCCCCCTGCACAACTAGGATGCTCACTTGAGAAGATGTGAAAGGAGTAGGGATAAGGAATTGGGGTGGGGGAGACTAAGGAGGAGATGAATGTGCTTGAAGTATTATGTGTATTATGAAATGTCATAAATAAAACTCAGTTTTAGCAAGGCGGTGGTGGCACACACCTTTAATCCCAGCACTCTGGAGGCAGGGCCAGACGGATCTCTGTGAGTTCGAGGCCAGCCTGGTTTATAGAGCGAGATCCAGGACAGGCACCAAAACTACACAGAGAAACCCTCCCTCAAAAAAAAAAAAAAAACAACCAAAAAAAAACAGTTTTGCTGGGCATGGTGGTGCAGTAATCCCAGCACTAGAGATGCAGAGGCAGGTAGATCTCCGTGAGTTCAAGGCCAGCCTGGTCTACAAAGAGAGTTCCAGGACAGGCTCCAAAGCTACACAGAGAAACCCTGTCTCAAAAAAACAAACAAAACCCAACAACCCAGCTTTATTTGAATTAATGCATACTAATTTCAGAAACATTATGAAGATGTGGCTTAGTAAGTAGACTGTTGGTCTAGCATGAACAAGCTTTGGTTCTGTCCCCATTACCAAAGAAAAAAGACAGAGAAAACAACAACACAAATTTTTAACCAAGTAAATGGATGCAGCACAGTGTCCTGGCTGCAATCCTGATGTGCATTTTTCACCAGGAGTCCCAGAGGGGTAGACCTGTGTCCTGTTCTTTCAAAGCTAGGCCTGTTCTTATTATTGAGGGTTGGCTTGGGGGCTAATTGAAATGAATACTTAAGGAAACAATTTTGTGGTATTTCAGACATGTAACAAAGTTGTGACTCTCAAAATACACCATCTTTAACAAGTGATAGCAGAGGGCAGCTCACACCTAGCATTCCAAGCCTTCACCATTGATTCCTTAAGAAACACCATGCTGACTGCCCTGTGCCAGAGAACAAAGGATGAACTCAGGCTGGGCCCTGGGAGTATCATTGTGTAGTGATGGCTTTCAGTAAACTCTTGTGATGTGTTGTTCTTCTCATTCCCTGTAGGAGAACCTTGTCTATCTGGTGATGCTCCTGTAGCTGCCTGCCACTGGTTTTCTCACATTCCTGTGAATATGTTCTTAATTTGAAAATCAAATCTTTAAGAAGTTCTCCTGTCATGTGTTTATCAACATTGCACATTTGCCCCCTTCAGTACCTAGAAGTTTTTTGTTGCTAGACTACTAAGGGAGTTAAGATCCTCCTAGGCAACTTACTGAGACCCTGTTTCAAAAAGTACAAAGAGAACTGGGAATGTAGTTCAATGATACAGCCCTTATCTAGAAAGCACGAGGCTCTAGATTAAATTCCATCACCAAAAAATGAATTAGCTGTGCTGTTTAGTTTTAATTAATAATTATGGTTTCATCTTGCAGTTGTTTTTCAAAATAGGCACACACCCCCTCTTATTTATTTTTTAGTTTTTCGAGACAGGGTTTCTCAGTGTACTGTCCTGACTGTCCAGGAACTCACTCTGTAGACCAGACTGTCCTCAAACTCACAGAGGTCTTCCTGCCTCTGCCTCCCCGAGTGCTGGAATTAAAGGTGTACACTACTACACCAAGCTCCTGATGTTGGGATACTCTTAAAAACAATCAACAGCAACAACAAAAATCCAAACAAAAAGTGGGGTATTTCAGCATCTTCTGTACTTCCTCAACAGTCCCACTAGCAATTCAGTGCTAATATAAAGGGTGTCTCCCAGAATAAATACTCCTAAGCACACATCACACCAGTTGTCTCCACACCTTTCTATGAATTGCATCACCAGATAGACGAAGTTCTCCTACAGGGAATGAGAAGAACAACACATCACAGCATTGGTGTCTGTGTGTAACAGACGAGAGAGCTGACATTGAGAATTGGAGAGAATTGTCAAGGTTTCCGTGGTTAGTAGAAAGAAGATTGCAACAAGCGGCACCTTTTCCCTAAAGATGGAGTCACAGTGAGAAATGTGTAATTCAGTTTGTTTCTGTGCAGACCTCGTGGAATGTGTTTACACAAGCCTAGATGATACAGGCTGCCTCACTCCTTGATGTATTAGAGATTTCCAGGAGGACCCCATTGTAGGAGAAAGTCATCCTTGGCTGAAGTGCTATGACATAGCTCATTTACTATATTCTCTTCTGACTCCAAGCCAGTGTTCTTTTTGTCATGGTATCCTGTAGCCCCTCAAACTGAAAGCCGAAACCCACCCCTCTTCCTTTGTTCTGCTGCTGCTGCTTTTGTGTATGTATATGTGTGCATAGCTTTGGCTGTCCTTGAACTCGCAGAGATCTGCCTGCCTCTGCCTCCTGAGTGCCAGGATTAAAGGCGTGCGTCATCACCCAGCACATGCTTTCTAATGGCTACCTTTGCAGACTTCTTCCTTTTTGCTAAAGGTTCCACTGCAGTTGAATGTTTAATGGATGAGAGTGTGGACAGAAGGAATGTGAGAATGAATCCAGTCATATTTTCATGGTTTCATAAAATTTATATTTTTCTTTAAGTCTCAGAAGAAAAGTAGTTTCTATAGAGGAGTGTTTAACACTAGTTGTGCCAGATAAAAATACAGATTATCTGGTTCATTTGAATTTCAGCTAAATCACAAATACTTTAATAAAAGGTAAGTTTGCCTCTTAAAATTTTGGACAAACTAGTTCTACTTACATTTTTTCCCCAAGATTTTATTTTTAATTATGTCTAAGTTTCTGTGGATATGTGCACATGAGTGCATGTTACATCAGAAGTAGAGAAAAAGATGTTAGATCCCTTGGAGCTGGAGTAACAGGCAGCTATGAGTCATCCCACTAGTGTGGATGTTAAGAACTGAACTCAGGTCATTTGGAAGAACAGTATGCAGTCTTAACTGCTGAGCTATCTCTCCAGCCCCTCTACTTATGTTTTTAAAATAAGAAATTGGCACTAGAAGATTTTATAGATAATATATGTTTACAACATACTATTTATTTGGGGACTGTACATGCTACAATGTATATATGAAGGTTATTATACAACCTGGGGGAATCGGTTCTCTTCATCATGTTGTTCCTGGGGATTTAAACTTTGTTGTCAGTATTGGTAGTAAGCATTGTTGTTCAAATCTTAGATGGTCTTTTAATGAAAAAACAAAAACCCGGAACCAGATAATGGGGTGAAAGCTGAAAGATCAGAGAAGCAGAGCAAGCCACAGCCAACCTCACCTCGCCAACTCCTTAGCTGATCCTGTTTCCTCAGACTGAAAGCCTCTGAGGACCCGAAAAGATCTCAGCTGAACTGCTTTAGTTCCTGTTTCCTCATGCCTTATATACCTTTCTCTGCTCTGCTGACACTTCCTGGGATTAAAGGCTTGTGTGCTTCCCAGTACTGGGATTAAAGGTGTGTGCCACCACTGCCTGGCTGTTTCCAGTGTGGCCTTGAACTCACAGAGATCCAGACGAATCTGCCTCCCCAGTGATAGGATTAAGGGTGTGTGCTGCCACTGTCTGTCCTCCTATGTCTAATCTAGTGGCTGGCTCTGTCCTCTGATCCTCATGTAAGTTTATTAGGGTACACAATATATCACCACAAACAATCTTTATTCACTGAGCAGTTTTGCCAGTTCTACAAAGTATATTTCTATGTAGCATAGAGAGTAGATCTTTTTTAGATAGTATTGCTAGATTTCTTTAATCCTATCAAATAACTTTTGATCCCAGATTAGTAACTGAAAACTACTAGGTGCCTAGATAATTTGTTGGGCTCTCTTCTCAAGGAGCTCATAGCATAGCCAAAACAGAGCTATTGCTCCAAGAACATGCAAAGGACACATAGATGTGATGTTGCAGTTGGGCAGTATGACCAGCTTGAGAATTATACCAAGATAAAAGACTAGAAAATTGATCAGAGGCACAGGCAAGGTGTGTGGGGAAAATAAAGATTTAGGATACTATTTCACCCACATCCCTCATGTGATATTTCTCAGAAAAACTAAACTTAAAAAAAAAAATCTGCATAGTGGTGGAAATGAGCTTCATTATAGCCAGGTAGCTATTGCACTGCCAGAGTTGTGTCTTAAAAGCTCTAACCAAGAGGTGGTACACTTCTTTCATCCCAGCACTCAGGAGGCAGAAGCAGGTGAATCTCTGTGAGTTTTAGGCCAGTCTGGTCTACAGAGTGAGTTCCAGGACAGTCAGGGCTATACTGTCTCAAAAAAAAATTCTAGCCAAGGGGATGAAGAGATGACTCAGTAGTTATGAGCACTTGTTCCTCTTGCAAAGGACCCAGGTTTCTAGGACCCACATGGTGATTCACAAACACCTAGAACTCTAGTTTCAGGAGATGCAGTGCTCTCTTTTGACTTCCAAGGGCACTAGGTACACACATGGTACACATACACACATGCAGGCAGAACACTTATACACATAAAATAAATCTAAAGGGAGTACTGTTAAAGAAAAGAATTCCAAACAAAGTGTGGTGATGCAATGCCTGTAATCACTGGCACTTGGGAATTAGAAGCAGGAGGATTTGGAATTCAAGAGGATGTAGACTGAGCTGTATGAGACCTTTTTTGCAAAAAGAAAAAAATAGCAATTTTACCCACTTCATGGGGGGGCCGGCATTTAAAGTGTGTGTGTGTGTGTGTGTGTGTGTGTGTGTGTGTGTGTGTGTGTGTGTGTGTGTGTGATGTGTGTAGAAGGTCTAGATCCCTGGGAGCTAGAAGTACATGTGTTTGTGAGCCACCTGATATAGTGCTGTGAACTGAACTTGGATCCTTTACAAGACAGGGAAGCCATTCTCAATAATGGAACCATCTCATCTCTTCAATCCCCTGGCCTCTTTTTTGTTTATATGTTTTTGTTTTTCAAGACAGGGTTTCTCTGTGTAGCTTTGTGCCTTTCCTGAAACTCACTTGGTAGCCCAGGCTGGCCTCAGAACTCACAGAGATCCGCCTGGTTCTGCCTCCCGAGTGCTGGGATTAAGGTGCGCACCACCACCACCGCCCGGCTCCCCGGCCTCATTTTTAAAGAGCACTTTGTGTGTGCCCTTGTGTTGCTTTTCTGTTTGGCAGACAACTGGTTTACTCCTCCAGCATGCTCTTATGGTCCCTGAAGGAGGCTTTCTGTAAGCTTGGGAAGTCCACTTCCATTTTATCAAGTAGGAAAGCACCTGTGCCAGTGTCTTCTGGCATCTGGTTGGTGGTGCTGCCTGCTCTGTCACTGAGCTGTTTGTATGACAATGCCCTGTTCTTCCTCTTCAGGTTATCACCAACCTAGTGAAAATGCTGAAGTCCAGAGACACGAGGAGAAATTTCTGTCCTCCAAACCACTGGCTGTCAGAACAAGAGGATATCAAAGCAGATAAAGTTAGTGTAAAATCTCCCTAATAGTTTTCATTAAAGGTGGTTTCTCAGCTTTTGTATTTCTGGGGAGAGTAAGTCTTTTAAAATTGTTTAATTCTTCACTTAACTTTTGAATAAATATCAGTGTTGTCTGTAATGCTAACTCTTGGTCAGAGGGAAAGATATGTAGCAACAGCATTGGCCTAGACCACTGCTGATTATCTTTATCTGATTATCTGACTGGTTTTTTTTTTTTTTTTTTTTTTTTTTTTTTTTTTTTTTTGCCTCTGGTTGGATTGAAGCCCAATAATTGTTAGTTTAAAACAATTTCACTTTTAGTAATGCTACTAAATGAGTAATTTTTAGTAATGAAAAAGTATTTTCATTAGTTAAAAGAGATGGGCTTTATCCTAGGTTTTCTAAGGGGGCAGACGCAATAGAACATTGCTAAGATTGTAACCTAAAGCAGACCAAATCTTCCAGACCATCAGGAAGAGATTATATAGCAGAGGGCATCAGGTGCTCCCAGAGAAAGTCACCACTCAAGCATTTTAGAGTCTTTGAGAGTGGAGAGCTAGAGGAGAAACAGGGATCCGAGTGCAGCAAGAAACCAGCACAGGAATGTGGCAGGACAGTGGGGGTATGACTAGAAAAGCTATCTTCAAGTTGAGCCTGAGGCCTCCAGCTCTGCCCATTGGCAGAGTCTGCAGATGGGCAGATCTTGCAAAGTGAACAGCTCCAGGGCCCAGGTAGGTGACCCTAAGGAACTTTTCCCACCAACACAAAAGTTTTAGCCCAGTAGTAGTTCTAGATTTGAGGTGTGGTAACCTGTCACAGTAGAGGCTGCTGGGGCGTGAGAAAAGTCAGGGACTCCTGAGAGCCCCTCCTCCCAGACATAGAAACTGTCCTGGGAACTCTGAGTAACACTGAAAATAGCTGCATGGACTGGTCTCATATAGCAACTCCACAAATTCACAGTGGCACTAAAGAGGAAAAGACCTCCATCCATCAGCTTTATCGAGTATGAAGGAACCATCTCCTTATTTTGTAGACTGTTCTGGAAAGGAAGAAGTAGTAAACATTTGACCTGCCTCTCTAAGACTATGTCGATAGCATTGATGCCTTCCTGTGGTATGTCTTCCAGATAATGGGTATCCTGTCTTGTAGGTTCAGGGAGGGGTGTAACATGCCACCACATATACTGGGCCCGCTGCTCTAAGCTTCTTCAGGTACCTCTGTAAGTAGAGAGTATGATCCAGACTAAAAGCAGAAGCTTATACCTTCATTTAACCAAACAAACAAACAAAAAAAATTACAAAGACCAAAACTACAGGATGAGAAAAACTTATAGATTAAAGCAAAACTTAAGAGAAAATAGCATGTGATATGCTTTGTTTTGTAGTTATATCATTGTGTTAATTTACTCTGCCCAGATACTTATCAATTTACTTTTAAAGTACTTGAGGCTACGGGCTGGAGAGATGGCTCAGAGGTTAAGAGCACTGACTGCTCTTCTAGAGGTCCTGAGTTCAATTCCCAGCAACCACATGGTGGCTCACAACCTCTGTAATAAGATATGGTACCCTCTTCTGGCATACAAACATACATGCCGACAGAACACTGTACACATAATAAATAAATCTTTTGGGGAAAAAAAAAGTATTCAAGGCTAGACTCTGAGGACATGAGAGGCACGCTGCATTGGCTAGGGATCGACAGCCCGCTCCCGAAGGCACTGTAGGTCACGCTTCTGTTTAGACAGTACTGGGGCAAAGGCAAATGCTGACGGCAGTTGGTTCCACAGGTCACCCAGCTCTATGTCCCTGCATCTAGACATGTGTGGCGGTTCCGGAGGATGGGCAGGATTGGGCCGCTGCAGTCCACCTTGGAGGGTAAGTTCTCCTCAGTTGGAACTTCTTTGCACAAGGGTGAATATACTGCAACATTCACTCCTTCTACTGTTAGCTCTGATTTTTGCTGAACACCACACAGTATTGTCATCATCTCGATAAAAATTAGCTGATATACCCTGAAAGGTGGAACTGAAGGGCAAGCAGCAAGAAACAGTAGGGTTAAGTGGATCATAGCTGTTTCTTTTGATCACTCCACAGAATGTCATTAGTAGTTATGCCATAAAGAAGATACTTTGTTATTTTGCCAGTTTGGTGGTTATGAATGTAGCTGCTATTATTAGCAGTGTACAAGTATTTGTGTGAACATAAATACTGGAAGAATCCTAAGTCACTGCAAGCATGTGCTTAACTTTATAAGAAACTGCAGAACTGTTTTCTGCAGTAACTATATGACCTTACATTCAGACCAGAGATGTATGATTTATGCACAGGTACTTTGTCATTCCAGTCAGTACTTGGGATTGTCATGTTTTGTTTTGGCTGGTTTTTGCTTCTTTGACACAGAGTCTCACTATGTAGCCTTAGCTGGTCTAGAGATCTCCCGAATACTGGGATTAAAGATGTACTCCACCATGTCCTCCTGGGATTGTCATTTTAAAAAGACCATTATCTTACGGGTATGGCTGGCCATTTCAGTAATGAATAGTAGCTGTGGTTGCCTGGCCCTTCAGCATACTGGTGTTGATGAGAGAGGAACTCATGGGGCTTCACAACTTCCTGAGGAGCTGTTAGCACTTAATGTTTGGTAAGAGAGTGGGAGTCATTTTCTTTAGTAACATAGCCCATGATAGGTTGCCCGTGCTCCAGAAAAGATGAGAATTGGGAGACTAGTTGTGAGGCAAGTGGTCAGCAGGAGTGGGAGGAGGATAGGAGAGGATATTGGGCTATGAATATAATCATATATTGTGTACATGTGTGAAATTGTCAAGACTTCTTTTAAAGAAATTAAAATTAGCCATTTAAAAGTATGTGTTAGACTGGAGATGTAGCACACTTGGTAGAACACTTGCTTAACCTGGATCAAACCCTGCATTTCATTCTTAGCTCCACCAAAGAGTGAGTAATACAGTGGTATTTCATTGTGATTTTAATCTTCATTTCCCAACTGCCTAATGGTATTGAGTGTATTTTCAGGTGTTTGGTGGGTTTTTTTTTTTTAATTTTTTTTTTTTGCATTTGTAGGCTTTAAAATATGTTATAGATATAATTTTTTTCTGTTTGTCTTTTTTTTTTTTTTTTTTTTTGAAACAGGGTCTCTCTTTGTAGTCCTAGCTGTCCTGGGACTCACTGTGTAGACTAGACTTACCTCCAACTTAGAGACGCCTCTGCCTCCCAAGTTAAAAGTTATCCACATTTTTATTCTCATTCAAATGAGTTTGAAAGATTTTCGTTGTGCCAGGCTGTTTTCTCTCTGTTAGGAAAGAGCAGGCAGGGTCTAAGTTTTCTAGTGAAGTACCCATACAGGCCCACTGATGCACAACCTTCTCCTAGGTACAGGGACCTCCCTCTTTAGCACTGGCATCCCGAGCCTCACTCCGTGAGTGCTGGCTGTGTTCGTAGGGTGAGCAGACAGATGAAGATGGTGCCTGTGTCACTCACCTGGCTGGAAGAACCTCAGAGATTGCAGATTGGGCCTGCAGGGTGTGTTCGTGGAACTAGAAAGAGATGGAATCACTAGTTTGTTTTAGAGTCTTAAAATGATTTTATAAATCCTGATTTTAGTAGCTGGCAGTGAATGGAAAGGAAAACACAAGCGGACTAATGAGTTTAACATGTATTGCAGTGGGTCTGGAGTCCCCACCCCTGTCTGTGTCTGAGGAGCGACAGCTTGCCATTCTGACAGAACTACCTTTTGTGGTTCCATTTGAGGAGCGAGTGAAGGTATGCCATTCCGACCCTGTGATGCTAACTTACCACAGTTAAAAAGTTAACACCACAAGTAAAAATCTCCAAGTTCATACTTAAAATTCAGCCAGATACTTCTTGTAGTTAGCTGAGCAGCTTGTTAGACTAGAGATTTCTCATAGTTGGGCTACAGAAGGTTGTTTAAACTGTCAAAAGTTTGCATTGTTACTAAAAATGCCAATTTTTTTTGTAAAGGTGCTTTCCGTACCTTCGTTTAAAAGTTACTATGACCATCACTGCATTGAAAAAATTAGCTCCTTGCCAGATGATTTTGACAAATGTATAAAAGATTGCATATATATTTCCAATTTAATTTGGACTGTTTGTTTGTTTTTGAGACAGAGTTTCTCTGTGTAGCTTTGGTGCCTGTCCTGGATCTCCTTCTGTACACCAGGCTGGCCTCAAACTTACAGAGATCTGCTTGACTCTGCCTCCCGAGTGCTGGGATTAAAGGTATGCGCCACCACCTCCCAGCTTAGACTTTTTTTATATTAGAAATTTTCTAGAAATTGGTGGATCCTTGATATTTTTCAGGTCTACATTTTTTGTCCAGGATAAGCAAAAAAAAAAAAAAAAATGGACTGACCAACCTAGAGGCTCTCGGTCAGTGACCCTTTAATACAGGTCCTCATGTTGTGGTGACCCTCAACCATAAAATTATTTTCATTGCTACTTCATAACTATAATTTTGCTACTGTTATGAATCTTAATGTAAATATTTTTGGTGACACAGGTTTGCCAAAGGGGTCATGACTCCCCAGGTTGGGAACTGCTGCTGCAAGTGTTCATAAAAATGCCAACATACTATAGCACCCCACTCCTGAGCTCCCTCTGCTGGTGTCTCCGCATCATAGACATTTGAATTTCATTCTTGGGGAAAATAGTCTATGATTAGCATACTGCTTTAAGAGCTTCACTTCCCTTCTAAATAATATTTCAACAGTGAGTGTATGTGTGTGTGCATTCTACAGAGTCCATGTGGAGGCTGGGGAACAACTTTTAGGAGTCTGTTCTTTATCTCTTTCTATCATTCAGGTCTCAGATCAAACTCAGGTCATAACTCTTTTTGGTTTTTTGAGACAGAGTTTCTCTGTGTAGATTTTGGAGCCTATCCTGGAACTCGCTCTGTAGACCAGGCTGGCCTCAAACTCACAGAGATCCACCTGGCTCTGTTTCCCAAGTGCTGGAATTAAAGGTGTGCGCCACCACCACCCAGCAGGTCATGACTCTTAACAGAAAGTGTATTACCCACTGGGTCATCTTAATACCCCTGTCTGTCTGAATTTTAAGAAGTACTCAATAAATGAATACATACCATGGCATGGGTCGTTCAAAAGACTGTAAATGCAGAGGAAACAGCTTTAGAGATACTCATTTCTTGAAAAAGTTAATATTTGCTACCTTGTATATATAAAAACTGATGCCAGAATTTATAGAGATACAAAGTTAAAACGTGTAACAGTTTTGTTTAGATTGTTTGTGCTTATAACAGCAAATCTGTTGTTTCTAATAACAACTTTACCTTTTTGTTAGATCTTTCAAAGGTTGATTTATGCAGATAAACAGGAAGTTCAAGGAGATGGACCATTTCTGGATGGGATCAATGTCACAATAAGAAGAAATTATATTTATGAAGATGCTTATGACAAACTTTCTCCAGAAAATGGTATGTGTATGTGTGTGTGTACACTGTATATATAGTGTTCTCTGTGTGCCTGCATTTATCAGGGGGAAGTGGGGAATCACTATAGAAAAAATTGTTGCTGGGCATAGTGATGCACACCCTTAACCCTGGTACTAGTACTGGAGAGGAGAGGCAGGTGGATCTCTGTGAGTTTGAGGTCACACTGGTCTACATATTGAGTTTCAGGACATCCAGGAGTATATAGTGAGACCCTCTCTCAAAAAAACAGATAAAGGAAATAGTAAAAAACAATTCTATTGAGCTGGTGCAGGGTGTGATGGTACATGCCTTTAACCCTAGCACTAGGAGCCAGGGCTACATAGGGATATATATATAATCAGTAGTAGACTACTTGACTAACAGACTAGCATGAGTGAGAGCCTAGTTTCAGTTCCCTGGGAGGAAGGGTTTTTTTTTTTTTTTCCTGTTCATAATTTATTATGACGTTATTTGTTTGTTTGTTCATTTTGTACTAAGGAGGGAACCCAGATAAGTGTTTTACCACTGGGCTGGACTCCCACCCCTCTGTATGTTTTTTTAAAACTGAAATGTAGATAAAATTTAGTAAATGTGAACTACCAAATAATATTACTAAAATTGATAGGTACCCCACAAGCATTTTAGATTACCAATTTTTGTTAAAGATAACCCCTTGCCCTCATTACCATGTTATGTATTGTATCTTGTTCATATTGCTGCCTATAATTCCAAACTGCAGGTGGCACTCATTTCATTATGTTGGTTTTGTTGTTCTTGAGACAGGATCTCCCTATGTAGTCAGGCTTGTCTTGAGATTCATAATCCTCCTGCTTCAGCTTCCTAAGTGCTGTAATAATTGCTTTACATTCTGTAATTTTTATATAAATGTGTGACCAATTGTAAGTCTCATTAAATAAATGCTGCAATCTATATTTATTTTTTTAAGAAGTGCTTCAGTAACAATACTGTAAAGAAAATTGCACTTCAGCTATCTGAAGGCCAGTGATACATGTTTTATCTTGTTTTAATACTTAGACAGTCAGTGTTAAATACTGTAATAGGAACAATTTAAACTTTAGTATATCATGCCTGTGTTTCTACATACAATCAGTGTTCGATCAGTACAATGTACTCAGAATAAAAGCTCTGTCACCTTCGTCCATGGTAAAGAGTTTGATGAGAAGTCATACTTGCTTCTCTTTGAGGGAGCTATTTAATTTTTCTAAGGAAAACTAAGCCTTCAGCTTGTAATAATTTTCACTGCCCAGTTGAAGAGTAAATGTTGTCAATATGGTGATAGTAGAAGAGAACTGGTGCCAGCTGGAGATGTGGTTTTGCATAACTTATATTTGTCATTTGAGCAATGCAGTGCTCTCTCAAGCCTTGTGTGCTGAACTGTTGCAGTTCAGGTCTGAGGTCAGACTGTGAAATCCGCACCAGGATAGGTTTCTCTTGCCTCAGGATTTGTTTCCACATATTGTGGATTAGGGAGATTAGGTACCTAGAGTCTAGAGAAGCATGCTCTCCAAAACCTAAGTGTCTCTTCTTTGGAATCCTATAGCAGCTCATAAGTCAGGCCTCATTCGTACTTCATTATCCAATTCCATGCTTGTCTCTCCCATTTACCAGATGTACCCTTTGCTAAATGCACTCAGCAGATGTTCAGGCAGTGCCTGTTGAAGTTGTAGCTGAACCCTGGGGGAAAAAATATATGATTAGATAGGACAACATGAGAAGTGTGAATGATTGGAGGACTTTCTGAAGAGGTGGAACTGAAACCAGAATGTTTGGGAAAAGTTGACACATGGGGTATAGGGCTATATCTAACCTCTGCCTCCTGAGTGCTGGAGTTAAAGGCATGTATCACCATGCCCAGCTTGTTTTTCAGACATTTTGATCAGGAAAATGAGGTTTCCTGAAACTTAACAAATAATTTTTTGTTTGTTTGTTTTGTTTTTTTGAGATATGGTCTCTTTGTATAGACCTGGCTATTTAGGAACTCTTTGTAGACCAGACTAGCCTTGAACTCATTGAGCTCATCCTACCTCTGCCTCCTGAGTTCTGGGATTAAAGACATATGTCACCACACCCAGCAACAAATACTTTTTTTTTTTAATTAAAAACTTTCAACACAGAAGTAGTGACATGAAATTTAGTTCTTTTGAAAAGAGACACTTGTCATCTCAGAGTATGATTCTCTTGTATGACAGAAACATTCTTAACACAACTTACAGTTTCCTGTGTCACAAACCAGTTCACTCCTTAGAGTATCTCTCAAGGCCACTGTTGCCTGCAAACTTGATGAAGTGAATGTTTCAGCTGTCAGAGCCATAAACACACTTGGGTTTCACAGAGCTGCCTAGTGTGCATTGTGTCCTTGTGGTGACTAAATCCCAGCAAAGGTGGGCAGTGAAAGGCTCGACTCATTCTCAGACTGAAAGCGTGGAAGTAAACGTTTTTTCATTTTGCACTTACATGATTAGAAGTCAGGATATTAATATAGAAAATAAACAGCTGTGTATGTATTTCCACCACACACGAAACAGGGTGGAACAAAAGATATCAGTAGTTTGCTTCCTTCTTCAGATACTTTTCTAGCTTGTTGTGAGTCTTCATTCATAGTAAATATTGAACTCTAGAAAACTGGTTTGTGTCCTTTCAGATAAGTAAGACGATATCTTAAAGCCAGGCAGTGTTGGCACATGCCTTTAATCCCAGCACTTGGGAGGCAGAGGCAGGCAGATCTCTTGTTAGTGGGCCAGCCTGGTCTACAGAGCGAGTTCCAGGACAGGCTCCAGAGCTATACAGAGAAAAAAGGACAATATCTTTAGCTTGTATTCAGGTTTGTCTTTGATTGGAACTGCTTTGTGAATCATTTCAGTGATGAGCTCTATGACAGGGTTGTTAGGACTATTCACTATTACCTATTAGTCTTGTCCCCACAAACCTATATCTCTTTAGAAAAAAATCTTTTTCCCCCTGTCCAACATGGGCATCTAGTTCAGTTGCCTAAGTTTCCTCTTCAAAGATAGTAGGTTGTTCTGACTTAGAATCTTTCTCCCACTGGCCCACTAACCGACCATCTCCTGTGTGATATATCTACAGAAAAAGGCTTTCCTTGTAGGCCCTGGGAAAATTCCCATCAGTTTTATTGGTTGCTAATATTTTTAATGGGACTTTCTACATAAAAATTGGTATTTCTAGGTTATGTGTATTTTGTTGATTTGCATTTTAAGTAACTTTGATGTCATTGTCTCTTTAGTATTGCCGCTTTGTTGAACTATAAATGTTAAATGCCCCTGATTGATAATCTTGGTGCCTTTACATAATGCTTCCTGTAATACTGTTTATTTTATTGCTCTTTTTTTTAACAGAACCTGATTTGAAAAAACGGATTCGTGTGCACTTGCTCAATGCCCATGGCCTGGATGAAGCTGGCATCGATGGTGGTGGTATTTTCAGAGAGTTTTTAAATGAACTACTGAAATCCGGATTTAACCCCAACCAGGGGTTCTTTAAAACTACTAATGAAGGGCTTCTCTACCCCAACCCAGCTGCTCAGATGCTTGTGGGAGATTCTTTTGCAAGGCATTACTACTTCCTTGGCAGAATGCTTGGAAAGGTAAACTTTATATAAAAATAAGGCTCAAAACAAAAGATGTCATTTCACTGTTTTTATAGAATTGTGGTCTAAATTTCATTGATTATTATTATTCAAAATTGTTAAAAGTCATTTTGGTGATACCTAGCTAGTACTTATTTATATAGCAACTACAGTTCATCATCATATATTGCATGGGCGGTAGTTAGACTAAAAAAGTAATTGGTATAGTACAAAACCAGAAAGTACTATTTTAAAAAAGTACTATAAAAGAGGTTTTCTAGTAGCTACCTGTATTTATTTTTGTTTGATTTCTGTGTGTATACATGGCCATAGTTTGACATTGGGTGTCTTCCTCATGTGCTGCCTATCTTTCTTACTCTTTGAGATAGGGTCTCTAGCTGAACCTAGAGCTAGTTGGTTCTGTTAACTGACCACCAGGCCTCAGCTTTCTCCGCCGCCCCAGCACTGGAAATAGATGCATGCTGCCATGCCTGGCTGTTTATGATTTTGTTTTGTTAATGTGTATGCTAGGAAGGGAACTCCTTCTGTTTGCATGGCATGCACTCCATCTACTTAGCCGTCACCCTAGCCCCAAAAGTAACGATTTTCAATTTGTTCAGTGTGGTTTAGACATGTTACATGAAAGGGGAATATGGACCTGAATGCAGACTTAAGGTTTAGTGGTGAAATGTGCCAAGTATTCCCTCTCATTCAAGTCATAAACAAGACAAGGGTACAGTGGGCCCTGGGGATCTACATTGTAATTGCTTTCCATAAGTAACCAACAAAATGTAGTTGTAATATTTACTGGTTACTAATGTTTTTAGTTTTTAGATTTTATTTATTTATTTTTTTAGAGCTGAGGACCAAACCCAGGGCCTTGTGCTTGCTAGGCAAGCGCTCTACCACTGAGCTAAATTCCCAACCTCTTACTAATGTTTTTAAATGTGGAGCTTTTACATACAAGCATGTATTTCTAGATTACATTTATTTTGTTTGCTTATTTGCATTTTAAGTAAAAATGTTGGTTACTGCTAATTATGGAAGAATGTGTCTAGAAGGCTGTTTCAAGTAAAATCAGGAGCTGAAATTCAGGCCTATTGTGTCCTAAATGAGTGTATATTTGAGCTTTAATTTGATCCCAAAGACATGCAATTTTGTAGTGGAAGGCATGGTGTATCTGAGGTATGTACAATGGATCTCTGCTACGAGGTTCAATATTTTTTTCAAGATTTATTTTTATTTTTAATTATGTGTCTCTGTATGGATATATGTATGTGAGTGCAGGTGCCCTTGGAGGCCAGAGGCATTGGATCCCTTGGAAGCTGGAGTTACAGACAGTTGTGAGCTGACTGACGTGGGGACTGTGAACTGAACTCAGGTCCTCTGTAAAAACAGCATGCTTCTCTTTATCACTGAGCCATCTCTCTAGCCCTGCCTTCAGGCTCTTAACTACTCAGTTCTAATTAGTATGATATAGGAAAGAGTTTACACCAACCTCTTGCTCAGAAACCCGTTTTGAGTCCTTGTAGCTTGAGGAATGAAGATACAGACAGAGTACCCAGCCAGTTGTAGCAGGGCAGCTGAGGACGCAACATAGCTGAGGGAGAGGTGGTTCATCTGCCCTCCCTCTTCTTCTGGCCCACTTTCAGTTTAAGTTAGGCCCCCAGGCCTTTCCCTTTTTTTGGACACAGGGTCCCTCTACCTAGCCTTGGTGTCTTGGAGCTCACTGTGTAGACCATAGACTTGGCCTCAAACTCACAGAGATCTGCCTGCTTCTAACCTCCTAAGTGCTGGGATCAAAGACATGAGCCATCATGCCCAGCCTGAGTTATGGGTTTTAAAGTATAGAAGAGAGATGTAGCATATTTGGTAATATAAAGTAACATTATAGTGTACACACAACATACCCACTAATGACACTTATCACCAAACCTGATGACTTGAGTTTGATCTTTGTAATCAACATGGTAAAAGAAGAAAACCAACTCCAATAAATTGTCCCCTAACTTCCATATGCATGCCATGATGTGTGCCTCCTCCCTAAATAAATAAATGTAATAAAAGGTGAATGTGTAAAACTCTAGTACTTTATCTGTCAGACAAATGCAAATTTTTAAAAAATACCATCTCCCCCAGTTAGAATAGCTACTATTAAAAGACATTGGCAGACATGGTGGCTCATGCCTATAATCCCAGTATTTGGAATGCAAGACAATTATTTTAAATTACCCCTAGCCTGGGCTGTGGTTGGGTGAAATGTTTATGAGAGAAGGAGAAAAAGAATTTTGATACGTAGTTAGCGAGGATGTGTAAATGGGCTCTAGCATGGTTTCTCAAAGAATAAGTAGAGCCCTTAGATCTGGAAGCTCAGTCTTATAAAGCCTAATATATTTCCAGAAAAAATGAAGTCAGCATGTCAAGTCCTTGTTGCCCATATTCATAGCTGCACTAATCATAATAGCTAAGATGTGAAATTTACCTAGGTGCCCAACAGAGGAACAGATAAAGAAATTGTAGTATATGTACATGATGGAATAATATTCAGCTGTAAAGAATGAAGTCTTGCCATTTTCAGCAAAATAAATGGAACTCCTTTAGTCCCAGCATTTGGGAGACAGAGGCATTTTGATCTCTGTGAGTTCAAGGTGAGTGAAGTAGTTGGCACACAGAAAGACAAATACCACATGTGCACTCTGGTATGTGAAAGCTAAAATCGAATTGTCCCAAATGTAGAATCATGATGAATAGAGGTTGGGAAGAAAAGAGGGTATGTGTAGAAATGTTCACACTCTGAACCCCATTCATTTTAGAGTGTGATATCACATGCTTTAATTTCAGCACCTAGGAGGCTAAGGCAAGAAGATTGTGAGTTCAAGGCCAACCTGAACAAGATCTTGTCTCAAAAAGCAAGGACTGGGCACATAGCTCAGTGATAGAGTGCTTGTACACATTGTTTAACCCCCAAGACTGCAGAAATAGAAGTGAATTAATTAAATTATTTTTAAAGCTACCTCCTTGAGAATAGTGGTTGATTTAGTTCCACAGAGTTTTCTGCATGGGAATTCCTTAGGGGTTTCTGAATTATCTGTTTACCATCTGATTTTAAGTGGTTAACTTTGCATCAGCATGTCTGCATCCAGATGAATGTACCCATACAGCACTAATAGTGTGCACCTGAACATTAAATCTGCAAGAGAAGAAAACTATCTATTGATTGATTATGGTATTTATTGGGTCATAATATATTTAAATTTTCTTAATGCATATGTTAGTGATTGTTTACTGTGATAAAGTGCACAAAGGTCTTCAGAGCAGCTTTGCACAGGAAGAATTACCTCCCGTCACTGGTCACTTCTCAGTTAAAAGTTCCATTAGCAGATGGTTCCTGCCTGGGCTGTGGGTCATGGCTGCACTTTGTTGCCTGTAAATCAGGCTCTAGACAGGGATAAGTAAACAGGCTGGGATGTGGTCATGTCATGTTGGACTTTTTTACAGACAGAAGCACCTTAGTCCATTTAAGCCAATTAAGTTCAGAATATTTATTGGAACAAATCCTTTATCGTATTTGAATCCTACTTGAAATTTTTCCCCTTGATTCAGAATATTGATTTAATTGGAACAGAATGCCTATAAATCAGATTATTTGTTAATACCATGGTCATATATTTGAAAATTTTAATTAGCAGATTGTATAACTTCAGCATGCTTTATAATTGTGTATTTCAGTAGAGTAAGTATGCAGTTAATGTATCATAAAGTGTGATGTTGACAGTTAGCAGTTGATCTTGACCTTTCTGGAAGCTGAAAGAATTTATTCTTATATGTCATTAGTGTCCCTTTTGAAAATGCTCTCTGGGTTCCGAGATTTAAATCTGTAAAGCTTGAGATAAACATTAGGACCCTTACTTGCCTCATCCTTCACATGACACAGCTCCTCTCCTCTGCAGTCATCTTTGAGCCCTAGGCTTAGTACATGGTGTTCCCTGCCTCACCCATTGCCATCAGACTAAGTCCTTAGACTTGTGGTCTTGACAGTAGTAGCACATGCTTCCTAAAACTGAGACAACGCCTTTTACACAAATACTCATTGAAATTCAGTGACTGCCAGACATGATTGTGCGTACCTTTAACCCCAGAACTGGGGAGGCAGAAGCAGGAGGAACTCTGAGTTGAAAGCTAGTCTGGTCTACATAAGCAAGTTCCAGAACAGCCAGGACTAAATAGTGAGACCCTGTTTGAAAAACAACAACAACAATTTAATGACCATAACTAGATGAACATGTGTTTTGTTCTTAAACAAGATCAGCTTCGAAGGCAGTGATAAGTAGGTGAGGCCAATCTCTGGGGTGAATTAAACCAGGTAAGGAACTCCTGATCTTGATTGCATGACCTGAAATGTCTTTAGCTTTGATGTTATAAATAGGTAGAGCAAGCACTCAAATAGGAAGTGTCGGTAGAGATTGGTGACAGTGGATTTCAGCCCTGGTAATGTAGAGCTGAAAAGGAGTCTGTGCAAGGGCGTTATTGATGAATCAGGGGTAAAGGGAAGAGGAGAACAGAAGGGTGGAAGTGGTATTGGCTAAGCTAGGGAAGGTTAGATCAGGATAACCAGTTATTCAGTTTAGATACCTGAGACATGCCTAGGTACTTTAGGCAGGCACTGTATTCAAGAACAAGGTCTGGACTGCGGTGCAGGATAGAGGGGATTCACACAGAGGTTGGAACTTGGGAGCCAAGGTCCATGGAGCAGCAGAATTCCACAAAGGAAAGAAAAAACAAGGAGAGTTCAGTGTCTCAGAAGCCTGATAAAGACTGTCTCGGGAAAGAAGGATAATTACTATGTAATGTTACTGATGAGGTGGCCTTATTACTTCTCATTGTGGACATCATTTTGGAATAGAAGCAAAGCCTTAGCAGATGGTCAAGGACAGTAGCATCACTGCAGCTAAGGTACATTCTGTGCTCTGCACCTGTGACTGTCATCTGGGAACTGTTATGGCCATTCAACTAACAAGCAGTAAAATGAAGGACATTTTCATAAGCGATAGACAAGTAAACTGCTGCTCTTATTCTCTGCCTGAAGCACAGACCTGATGCTTTGAGGAAAGTGTTCTCTGCAGGATCCCATTGAGGTGTATTTAGTTCAGGTAGAGCTAAGTGGTATTTGCGAACATGACTGGAGGTCTGTGGCTGGAAGAAACAGAAGGACAGCCAGGGTGCTAATGAGTCTCAATGCTTCTTCCAGAGTGTGTTCACATGTACAAGCAGAAAAACCTCAGTGAAGTTGTGGGATGTTTGCTTCAAAGGGTGCTAAGATGAGTGAATAGAGCCTATATGGGAAAGAGGCTGGTATTCTCCAAGGATGACCCAGGAATAGCAGCTTTACCTGGGACTTGATAGAAATCTATGTGTCCCTTGGGCTAGCTAGCCAGACAGCCTGTCAGCTGCATTCTGCCAGTCCTCACAGCATTTTCTGGACTGACCATGAGAGTAACTCCCCAGAGAAACATGGGTTGTCAGTTAACTGAGTTCTGAGTTAGAGTGAGCCAAAGTGGCCACTAACTATAGGGAGGCAAGAAAGGGTGAGCTGGGCCAGATGTGGCATCACCTGTAACTCAAGCATTTGAGAGGTAGAGGCAGAAGAATTGGGAGTTCAAGGCAGTCTGGGCTATATGAGACTCTGTGTCAAGAAACTAAAGAAGCCAGGCGGTGGTGGCGCACGCCTTTAATCCCAGCACTCTGGAGGCAGAGGCAGGCGGTTCTCTGTGAGTTCGAGGCTAGCCTGGGTTACAGAGTGAGTTCCAGTCAGGCTCCAAAGCTACACAGAGAAACCCTGTCTCCAAAAACAAACAAACAAACAAAAAAAAAAAAACCTAGCCAGCACAAGATTCTTGGGGTTGGGAATTTAGCTCAGTGGTAGAGTGCTTGCCTACCAAGCACAAGGTCCTGGGTTCGGTCCTCAGCTCCAACATTAAAAAAAAGAAAAAGAAAAGAAACTAAAGAGAAAGAAATGAACTGGGTGCAAACAAATTAAAAGCACAGACAATGATTACAAGATCCCATTCTAAAGTCTGGACTGTTTAGAAAGGAAATCAGGAGGCTAGAGAGATGGTTCAGCAGTTAAGAGCACATACTGCTCTTGCAGAGGACCTAGGTTTGATTCCCAGCACCCACATGGTGGTTCACAGCTATCCGTAACTCCAGTTCTGGGGGATCTGACTCCTCCTTCTGACACCTAAAAGCACCAGGCATGCATGCGGTACACACATTCAGGCAAAACACTTAGACATGTTAAAAAATAAGACATGAAGGAAGGAAGGAAATCAGTCTGTGAGTGGAGACCAGAAGGGAAGAACAGGTGAAAAGGAGAAAAGGGGCCAGCGTTAGGGTAAGATAGGGAGTCGGACAGGGATTAATTAGCCTGGGCTGTCAAACCCAGAGGGTGAAGCGGCTCTGGGTGAGAGTCAGTACACGGTGGAATAGACTTAAAGACCAGGTGGTCATGGTAAACTAGTGAAGGTGACAAGAACTGAGTAGCTAGAATGTTAGATCACGGCCATCTGGGTCACTGAAGTCCCCACAGGTTGTCACAAGACTGTTGGAGTAAAAAGTTTTTGCTTTTTCATTTTATCATCCTTGTTATTTTTGTTACGTATAATGAGAAGGTGGACATGTGCCACAGTGCACTTTTGGAGGTCAGAGGCCAACTGTGAAAGTCAGTTCTTTCCACTACAGGTTTTGGAAGTGGGTCTTGGGTTCTCGGGCTTGCATAGGATTCACTTTTACATGCTGAGCCTAGGAGTGAAAATCTTGAATTAAAGAGGGCCTGACAGTGCTGGCAAGGTGCCATGGGCCTGGCCCAGTGCAGCCATCACAAGGAGAATGTGCTCTGCAGGCAGCAGTGCCAAAGGGACAACTGCCTCAGATCTGACCTCAGGCCTTGAGATGTGAGAAAGACGTCAGGCACCAGGTATCTTTTTGGCAGGCACAGAGCAGTGCAGCCCAAGCTGTCCACTGCTAAGAAGACCAGCACTTAGCTGGGCATAGTGGTGCACGCCTTTAATCCCAGCACTTGGGAGGCAGGTGGATCTTTGTGAGTTCGAGCCCAGCCTGGTCTACAAAGCGAGATCCAGGAAAGGCGCAAAGCTACACAGAGAAACCCTCTCGCAGAAGAAAAAAAAAAAGAAAGAAAGAAGACGACAACGACCAGCACTGGATGTGCATCAGAGTCCCCAGTGATTCTTGAACCTTAGGTGTGAAACCAGAACAGTCCACAAAAGAAAAAATCAGGCCTGGAGAGACAGTGCAGTGGTTAGGAGTGTACAGTGGTTTAAGAGTGCTTACTGCTCTTGCAGTTACCAGCACCCCTATCAGGTAGCTGACAGACCCCTGTAACTACATTGAGGTGGGAGGTTTGTGCCCTGTTTTGGCCTCCAAGAGTACTGAACTCACATGCGCAAACCCATACTCTTAGATACATGCATCTACACAAGACCTGAGTAGATTAATTTTTTTTAATCATTTGATTTAGTCAAAACTTAAAGCAGTTGTACCTCTAAGAATATCAGTAAAGATCTCAAACTGTTCTGTTTGAGTAACAGAACAGCCAGGCTGTGTTAGTTGCTTCTCTAGTTACACCTCTGCTGGGTCACTACTGAGCAATTGCACTCATTGAAGCTAACATTCATACAGGCAATAAATCAGGACTCTGGTGGATGAGACATGGCTGGGGACCCAGTCCCAGCTCTAATTTAGTGTCAGGTAACTGTGTGGGCCTAAATGCTACAGGAGTTGGCTATGACTGAAAACCAAAGTTTTATTTTGTTGTTTTTTTTTTTTTTTTTTTTTTCCAGAGCTGAGGACTGAACCCAGGGCCTTAGGCAAGTGCTCTACCACTGAGCTAAATTCCCAACCTTGAAAACCAAAGATTTTAAATGAATCTTTTCATTGTTGTTTTATTTTGTTTTTTGTTTTTTGAGACAGGGTTTCTTTGTGTAGCCTTGGCTGTCCTGGAACTCTCTCTGTAGACCAGACTGGCCTGGGACTCAACAGAGATCCGCCTGCCTCTGCCTCCCAAGTGCTGGGATCAATGGCGTGTGCCACCACTGCCGGCTTAAATGAGTCTTGATGGCATGCACAATTGTAGGTAACCTGAAAGGGTCAAAAAAGGACAAGTGGTTTTACAACCAAGCTCATAGAAGCAGCCCTGGCTGTAAAATGTTGTCTGACATAGTTGGCAACTAATAAGTGTTTTAATGGATGTTGATATTGGTTCTACTTGGGCCCCTATATCAGAGACAAGGTGTATGTCCTGCCGAGTAGGAACTTATGGCTCCAGATCCTTATGGGCTGGCCAGTCCAGTTCCTACTTCCAAAGCTCAGTTCTAGGGTGTGTTACTCTGGGTATGCATACTTAACCCAGAGCTCTGTTTTGTTTTTCAAGCTATGTGGTTAGCATGATTGGAAATAATTAAAATTATTATCTGCTTGCTCATTTAGGATGACTTTAAAGCAAGACATCATCTCCTATAGTTTTTAGATTAAGTTATAAATGTTCACTTTAGAACTACCTGAAGATTGATAGAGATGCATTTGAAAAGCATTATTTTTTTTATTGATTCTTAATGTAGTAAATTACCAAAGTTATTTGGCAGCAAACAGAAGTGGCCTGTGCTATGGCTCACATTTTTTCTCCTGATAGAGCCACAATTTGCATTAATTACATTGAGACTGCACTCACTTATATTAAAAGGCTTCTACTATAATTAATCCTTTTCATTTCAAACCGTTTTGGCACAATTTCTGGCTATAAACACTCATAAAGGACAGATAGCTGGAAAACACAGCACAGGGTTTTCTGTATACCTATCTTTTTTTCCTGTGACAGGTAGTTATTGATACGTTTCTAGGAACAAGTGTGGTGCAATGGGCTGGAAAATGCTAAGTGGATTATTTTGCATAAAAAATAGACAGTTTTAGAGTAGTATAACTAACCTGTATTTAGAAAATACCTTGATTTATGCCTACATTTGTATCTCAGTTGCATACATTATGGAAATTTAATTTATAATCCATTTAGCTGATGCAGTCATAGTTTTCAGTGCTATCATTTACTAGTGCTTGTATATTAAATGCTCTAAAGGTTTAAACCTGCCTTATGTAAAAAATTATACCTATGCATTTACATTTTATGAGTCACAGTGGGATTTCTGCTTAAAATTCAGGTAGCCCTGATATATTTAACGAATTTCTCTGGTTTATTGTTACTAATGCAGAAATGGCAAACAATGACCTTCCATATTGAACATCCAATGATTTACATTCCAGCTTACTTTCAAAGTCCACTGTGTAAATGAGGGCTTTTTCTCAACACCTGGGATCAATCATGCAGCTTTATGCAGAATGCTCTCCTTGGCTTTGAACTCATCTTTCATTTAGAAGTAATGGTGCTTATAAGTACTCCAGGTTAATTGTATTAACCGTTTTTGTTGTTGTTGTTGGTTGGTTGGGTTTTTTGTTTGTTTTTGTTGTTGGGGGTGTTTGTTTGTTTGAGACAGGGTCTCACTATGTGGCTCTGTCTGTCCTGGAACTCACTATGTAGATCAGATTAGCCTTGAACTCAAAAAGATTCTGTTGGGTTGTTTGTTGTTGTTTTTCTTTTTTCTTTTCTTTGGCAGGGTTTCTCTGGGTAGCCCTGGCTGTCCTGGCACTCGCTCTGTAGACCAGGCTAGCCTCAAACTCAGAGATCCACCCGTCTCCGTCTCCAAGTGCTAAGATTAAAGGTGTGTCCCACCATTGCCCATGTATTAACCATTCTTGAGTGAGCTGTGACTTTTTGGAACAACTTCTTTATATTATCAGTAAATACTATGTGGGTAGTTGCAGTTTTATTATTCTCTCATGTTCTGTGTTGTCAACTTTTTAAAAATTGATTGGGAAATGATTCATCTTCAGATTGGCTATATATCACAAGGGCATGCACCTTGTTTTCCCTAGCTAAGGTTGACAAGGTCTTTCTAGGGAAGACCTCACCTCTGGAGAGGTGTATTTTAGACTGTCTGGTAGTAGCCTTCTGAAGCAAAACACCGGTGATATTCAAACTGTTTACTTTTGGAGAGATGTTTTCAACCATTTTCTAGAGTCTTTCAATCCTCTGAGCTAGTGAATTTTCAAATTGTGATCCTCTCCCAATATCTGAGCACACTCTGTATCTAGGCTTCACAATGTATGTTTGAGAGCTAATGACATCATAGAGCACAGTATGAAACAGGTGTATGAGGGCTGTGGCTATATGGGGAACTGAGAGTGGATGAAGGATGACTTACCTCTTAATGTCTTACTATTGGGTCTCATATGAAGTGTATGATGTGGCTGGTGATGGCCCCTTGGCTAGGAGAGCTGGGTAAGGGATTGCTGTAGAACATAATTGCCCATGAAGGAAATTGTTCTTTGTTTTTGTTGTGTCGTCCCCGCCCCCGCCCGCCGCACCACCCACCCCCCCCCCCAGCTGAGGACTGAACCCAGGGCCTTGCGCTTGCTAGGCAAGCGCTCTACCACTGAGCTAAATCCCCAACCCCTGGAAATTGTTTTTTATTTGGGCATTGCCTGGACATGCAACTGCCCTGGGAGGTGGCACAGACTCACCATGAACACTGATCTCTGGGTTAGACATATCCCAATAGAAAAAGCACTTGTGAAGGAACTCAGATTTCTGTGGCTCAATAGGAGTCAGTTTCTTTTTCTTTGTTTTTGTTTTTTTGGTTTTGGTTTTGGTTTTGGTTTTTCAAAACAGGGTTTCTCTGTGTAGCTTTGGCATCTTTCCTGGAACTCGCTCTCTATCCCAGGCTGGCCTCGAATTCACAGAGATCCACCTGCCTCTGCCTCCCAAGTGCTGGGATTAAAGGTGTGCCACCACCACCCGACAGGAGTCGGCTTCTTAGCACGTTAGGTCTTGAGGAAATGAGTCGGTCATGGCCTGCTCAATGTGATGCTTGGGTTTTTACAGGTGTTTAAGAGTAGGCTGGGAGCTGGTGTGGTGCATATCTTTAATCCCAGCACTCGGGAGGCAGAGCCAGGTGGATCTCTGAGTTCGAGGCCAGCCTGGTCTACAGAGTGAGATTCAGGACAGGCACCAAGAAACTACACAGAGAAACCCTGTCTCGGTGGGGGGAAAATAGTGTTTAAGAGCAGCAGCCAAGTTTTTTACTAGAAAACTTGACAAAGATTACAGTTTCCAAGTTTGCCTGTCAGAATAAGACACTAAGAATATGGGGGGGGGGGGGGTTGTTTTGTATGTTTGTTTGTTTGTTTTTTGTTTTAATTTTATTTTTGTGCTTTTGTGTGTGCTCATCTGCCATGTGGAGGTAGAGCTAAAGTTCTCTCATTCTACCATGTGGTCCCAAAGATCTGGCTTGGCAGCAAGAGCTTTCACCCTCTGAGCTACCTTGCCACCAACTTGAAAAATGTTCTTTTAAATCTCACCACACATTTCTGAGTCCTTATTGCATTTTACAACTGTGGGCTATTGGAATATTTACCGTATGGCATGAATCTCTGACCTGATATTGGAAACCTTTACATAATTTTACTTTCCATCTCTGCTAGGGAATCTCTGGAGATCTACATAGTAACTAACACTAATTAATCCAATAGTTTTCAGCTTCCAGCCACGGTGAAATGCTCCAATGCCTCAACCACCAGGGCCAAGATTAGAAAGCTGGCAGTACTGACAGGTGGAAGCATGAGGGCCAGCAGGAGTCCTCACACATCACTGGTAGAGGAAAAGTGCTAGCATTTTAGAACTTTTGGGGCAGTGTCTTCCTTGTGCTGGCCACCTCTATACTGTTTTCTGCGCCTAAGTGTGGTGATGTATTGTGTATGCCTGAGGATCAGAAGACAGAGCGAGCCACTAGATTAGACATAGAGGTCAGGCAGTGGTGACACACACCTTTAATCCTAGCACTTGGGAGGCAGAGATCTGTCTAGATCTCTATGAGTTCAAGGCCACACTAGGATACATGAGATTGATCCAATCTAAGAGAAAAATAGAGCCAGGCAGTGGTGGAACACATCCTTTAATCCTGGGAAGTGATATGGCAGGGCAGAGAAAGGTATATAAAGCGTGAAGAAACAGGAACTCACTCTCTTTAGGCTGAGGATGTTGTAGAGGTAAGAACTAGTGGTTGGCTGATCTTTCAGCTTACACCCTGGTACCTGGCTCTAGGTTTTTTATTAAAAGACTATCTAAGATTCGAGCAACACCTAAGTATATGTTCATGAAAGTTCAGAAATGAAAACACCACATATGTCCCTCACCAAGTAAATAGGTGAACCTATCACACCTCCGTAAATGAAAGAATCTCCAAAACCTGATATGTGCTATCTTATAAGAAGTCTTAGATTTGGTGAAACTCACTGTAGGAGAGAACAGACTAAGGGTACATCTGTGGAGGGGGTTCCCTAAAGTTACTTAGGTATAACCAAGTAAGAAATTTATCAAATAGTCGTGCAAGGTTTATCTATCAATTATACCCCAGTGCAAAGCAGCGAAGACATATTTCTTATTTCTCTTTTTTCTTTTTTAGGGGTGTGTATGTATATGTGTGTATCTGTGTGAACATATGCCATGTGTATTCAAAAGCTCACAGAAACCAGAAGAGTATATTAGATCTTCTGGAGCCTAAGTTACAGGTAGTTGTGAACCATCTGATGTGGGTGCTGGGAATTGAACTCAGGTCCTCTGGAAGAACAGCAGTCTTCTGAACTACAGAAATAGAGTGAGCAGCTGTGGCTTATGTGACCACGTCTATAACCTCCAGAGAGCTGTATTCAGGCTTTAGTACACCTTGTCTGTGAATGTGCCCTCATTTGGAAATACATAGTCAAGTTAAAATTTGAAGTCATGCTGAATTAGAAGAAGTCCCAAAATCCAATGACCAGTATCTTTCAAAGATAAAGGAAAGATGTAACACAAAGAAGACAGACAGTGAAGACAGCAGGTGCAGAGGCAGGAAGTAGAGAGATGCTGCTGAAGCCATGGCTGGTAAGGGTGTCCAGAGCTGCCAGGAGCTTGAAGGATCCATCTGTAGAGTTGTGAGACAGTACTCTGCTGTGTTTGAGTTTCCTATTTTTGGTCATTTGGTGCCTAACATACTACAAACTCTAGAGCGCTCATGTCTGGCTCTTTATGGAAAATATTTACTGACCTGTTTATTGTGGCATAAAGGACTTGGCTCTTAGAAATCCCATTTGGTATTAGCACTCAGGTTTCAGCACTGGCCTGGCACGTGGTAAATGCATTGGCCTCACTTAGATTGTCTCATTATCATGGAGACAGAATCTACTTCTCAGGACCTCTGTCACCCTTGAATCAGCCTAAGTTCTGGTTATAGGAAGCATGAGAATAATGTTGAATGTTAATCCCTGTCTGCCCTCTGGTCTGTCTGAAGGCCCTGTATGAAAACATGCTGGTGGAGCTACCCTTTGCTGGCTTTTTCCTGTCTAAGCTACTGGGAACCAGTGCAGATGTGGATATCCACCATCTGGCCTCGTTAGATCCTGAAGTCTACAAGAACCTGCTTTTCCTCAAGAGCTACGAAGAAGATGTGGAGGAGCTGGGACTGAACTTTACCGTTGTGAACAATGACCTGGGGGAAGCACAGGTGAGCTGGGGCTCATTTCATCCCGTCTGTGGGACGGTGTTCCTCCTACCGCCGTCACCATGGCAGTGTCCTCAGTTGGAAAAGACTTTTGGTGGGGACTTGGCAGCCGCAGCAACTCAAGCGTTCCGGCTCACTCCTGTTCTCAACATCTTTGCAGGGACAGCATGCCCTGCCTGGCAGTCCTTCCCTGTCTAAATTGTACCTTCTAGCTGTGCTGAAGCCAGAACTTCTCATTTCCATGCTGGGGAGTGACTGCCAAACCTTCCTTCCCTCACATCTGCCCGTTGCTCCTGCTGCTTTCATCCTATTGGGGGAAAAAAGGCCTAAATTAGTGTCACCCTAGGTTTTGATGTTGTTTTTGGTTTGTTGGGCTTTTGTTGTTTGGTGTGTGTATACTTTTGTGTGCATATGTATTTTTTATGAGACAGAGTTTTGCTATATAGATGAAGCTGCCTGGTCTCAAACACACAGATCTGCCTACTTCTGTCTCCTAAATGCTGGGATTAAAGATGTGCCACCTCATGCCTGGTCCAAACTCACTTTTTCTTTTCTTTCCTTTTTTGGCAGAGTAGTGGTGAGACAGGGTCTCACTGCATAGCTCTACATGTCCTGGAAATCATTATGTAAACCAGGGTGGCCTCTACCTTGGATCCACCAGCTTCTGTTTGTCGAGTGCTAGACGTGAAGTCATAAACCATCACATCTAGCTCCAGACCAGTTTTTTGTTTTGTTTTTTAGTTTTTTTTTGGTTTTTTTTTTTTTTTTTTTTTTCGAGACAGGGTTTCTCTGTGTAGCTTTGCGCCTTTCCTGGAGCTCACTTGGTAGCCCAGGCTGGCCTCGAACTCACAGAGATCCGCCTGCCTCTGCCTCCCAAGTGCTGGGATTAAAGGCGTGCGCCACCACGCCCGGCTTTGTTTTTTAGTTTTTTGAGACAAGGTTTATCTGTGTAGCCCTAGCCCTGGCTGTCCTAGAACTCACTCTGTAGACCAGACAGGAACTCACAATGTAGCTCTGGAAATCATTATGTAAACCAGGCTGGCCTTAAACTCACATCTACCTGCCTCTGCCTCCCAAATACTGGGATTAAAGGCAGGAGCCACAGTCACCACCTAGCATCCAAACTAGTTTTCTTGATACCAGCTCTATCATTATAGAAGTCACATTTCATGAAACTCATTCCCTTGGAGTAAGTAGATTAAGAGTTGGTAGGCATCACTGTAGCCAATTGCAGGATATTATGTTTTCCTAGGAAGAAACAGAATTGTTTTCTGCCCAATCTTGGCATAACAGTGTACTATCCTGTCTTTTGTGGTATGTGTTAAAGTGTTTCCAGAACTTAGAAAACTCCTTAAAATGCTTGCAAAGCTGTACATTACTGATGAGTGCAGTAATCCCAGCATCTGAGACACTAAGGCAGCAGAATAACAAGTTCTAAGACAAGTTGGGCTATATCCAGAATTTGTCTCAACAAAGAGCAGAAAAATATATGTCATCTTCATGAGTGGATCATTACTAGCCCCCAAACCAATTGTGAGCTAAAGCACAGATTATAAAGTATGAAGTATTAACAAGCGTGACTTATAAGTTGTAGGTGGAAAAGTTAGAACTGGAACCCAGGCATGTGCTAGGCCGACACTGTGCCTCCAAACAGCATTGTTAGCCCTTGGTGTACAGCAGAAATCTTTTTCTGAATTCAGTAGTAGTAGCGACTTTAAATTTTGTTTTTCTTTTTTTGTTGTTGTTTTGTTTTTTCAAGACAGGGTCTTACTATGTAGCTCTTGCTGTCCTAGAACTCACTATGTAGACCAGGCTGGCCTCAAACTCAGGGATCCACCTGTCTCTGTCTCCTAAGTGCTGGGATCAAAGGCATACGCGACTACACATAGCAATTTTTTTTTTAATTTACATTGTTACCTGTTTCTAATGTAGATTTTCAAAGGTCATCAGTGTATGAAATACAAGTAAAGTTCTGGAGTATATTCACATAGTAAGGTGACTGTAGAGAATTAGTCACTATGTATTTTAAACATTTAGAAGAAAGGAATTCAGTTGCTTTTATCATTGAAAAAAATGATAAATGTTAGTGGATATGTGTTTAACCTGATTTAAATATAATGCAGCATACATCATGACATCACATCACATAGGAACCCATAAATGCATACAGTTTTTGTTTTTATGTATCAGATGAAAAATAAATTTAGAGAGGGTTGGGGAGAAATTTCAGTTCATAAAATGTCTGCTGCTCAATGAGGACCCCATTGCCCACTTAGAAAGCCAAGTGTTGTGACCTGGAAACATCCTGAGTGTGTTCTGTGCCAGGGTTCCAGAATTCACCAACCAATCACACCTAGGGAGTAAGCTGTAATCCCAGCACAAAGAGGGCAAGGGGCAGGGTTGGCTGGAAATTGAGGTTTGTACCATCATAAAAATGTTTTTGGGCTGGAAAGATGGCTTAGAGGTTAAGAGCACTGGCTGCTCTACTAGAGGTCCTGAGTTCAGTTTCCAGTAACCAACCACATGATGGCTCACAACCAACTATAATGAAATCCAGTGTCCTCTTCTGGACTGCAGGCAGAACACTGTTTACATAATAAATAAATAAATCTAAATATCTATTTTTTAAAAGGGGGTTGGGGATTTAGCTCAGTGGTAGAGCTCGTGCTAAGGCCCTAGGTTCGGTCCTCAGCTCCAAAAAAAAAAATAAAATGTTTTCACTGTACAGCCAGTGTGTATGTTACTGCTGCCCTGTATCTTGGTAGCATGATCTCTTAGTTAAGGTTTCTGTTGCTGTGATAAAACACTGACCAAAAGCAACTTAGGGAGGAAAGGATTTATTCATCTTATATCTTGTAGTCTATCATCTAGGGAAGTCAGAACAGGAACTCAAGTAAAGAACCTGGAGGCAGGAGCTGATGCAGAGGCAGTAGAGGAGTGCTGCTTACTGGGTTGCTTCTTGTGGATTACTAAGCCTGCTTTCTTATAGAACACAGGACCACCAGCCCAGGGATGACCCCACCTAGTGTTTTAGACCCTCTCATATCAATCACTAATTAAGAAAATACCTTATAGGGCTAGAGAGATGGCTCAGAGGTTAACAGTATTAACCTCTTCCAGAGGTCCTGAGTTCAATTCCCAGCAACCACTTATATAGATCTAGAATGAGATCTGAGGCCCTCTTCTGGCATGCAGGCAAATTTGCAGACAGAACACTGTATACATAATAAACCTTTCAAAAAAGAAAATACCTTAGCCGGTCTGATGGGAACATTTTCTCAATTGAGGTTCCCTCTTTCCAGATGACTATTCTGTGTCAAGTTGATATAAAAACTAGTTGTCACACTTGATTAGTACTGTGAAGTTCTCCCTGAGGCAGCTGATGGTGGCATACAATTTTCCACTGAGTTAAGAAGTGATAAATGGTCATGTAGAAATTACTAACCAAGGATCTGATTAGAAGAATACGGAAGTACAGATTTAAGGGACTTCTGCAGAAGTAGATAGAAACAGGCAACCCTCTGTGCCGTGTGCCACTACTTTTCCTCTGTAAAATAGCAGTTCTATTCCCAGAGTATTTCCTTTATTTGAGCAATATGCCTGTTTGTTAGTACACTAATGAACTCAAGGTTTTAGGTGCTGCCAGGCGGTGGTGGCGCACGCCTTTAATCTCAGCACTTGGGAGGCAGAGCAGTCAGATCTCTGTGAGTTCGAGGCCAGCCTGGGCTACAGAGTGAGTTCCAGGACAGGCTCCAAAGCTACACAGAGAAACCTTGTCTTGAAAAACAAACAAATAAAAAAAAAAAGTTTTAGGTGCTAATTTATGCAAGCTTACTGGAGGAAAAAGCCAAGGGTGTAACTAGACCGTAAGTAATCATGAACAGTTGGGCTGGAGTCATAAGACCTTGATTAGAGTCCTCAATTTTCTTGTTGGTTATGTGGCCTCAGATAAGTTACAGGATCTTCCCTGTTGGAGGAGCAGCTGTGATGTCACAGCTGACCCTCAGAAGTGCCAGAGGGAAATAACCTACAAGGAGAGCTTCCTTGTGCTGTCTTTTTATTATACTGCTGGGGGTGGAACCCAGGGGCTCGCGATGCTGATCATTTCCTCTACCACTAAGCTATGCCCAGAGCCTTCCTGTTCAGTCTTCAAAGGGTGTCTTAATGTCCCTGTCAAACCTAGAATTGTGGCACATTTGGGTGACTTTTAAATAAGCATTGATAATTTAGATTTAGTCTAAGAGGGGATTTTAAATTAAAGGTAGTATCACCATTTTATTAAGTTACTAGAAATTCCACTGTTGTCTTATTAGGCAAGATAATTGGTGATCTTGGAAGTACCTTTAACTGAAAACTTGATTGTTTCTTTGTCTTCACATCATACAATCACATCATCTATTACCTCCCTTAATCCATTTAAAGGAAGCAGTGTTTTTATATATGGAAATAAAATAGCCAGCCTCAGGAGGCCTGGTTAACAGATGAACTGTCAGCTGAGTACAAGCAGAGGAATTAAGGTAATGAGCAGTCCTCACTCAGCCCAGAGACAATGGCTTGAAAGCCCATTGTGAGATTTGATGGGTCCCAAACTGAGAAAGCAAATTAGTAAGAAAGATTGAATGTCTAAAATGTGAAATATTGCAGGAAGGAATCAGCCAAGTTTAGCACTGCATAACTTTCATAAAATGGGAATTAGCAGACTACCCTGCCTGCCCTCCAGTAAGTACCAGATACAGGTTGATTTAAGTAAAAGTTCTTCACCTCACACTGAAATACCCTTTATGTAAAGTGGTAAGCTCGGGGGATATAAAAGCCACTACTCAGCTCATAGTATGTTCTTGTTATGCTGGAGATTTTAAGGAGCCATGAAAAAAAGTAGAGCTGGGGTGGTGGTGGTGCTAGTAGGTCTGTGATCTACATTATAAGCACCCTATAGCCAAAGCTTGCCGCCTGCTTCCCCAGACACTGAGCCCATTTTAAACCATCACTCTTAGTTCACTAGCAGAAGTGCCCTTGCTAATGTGGATACACAAAAATGCTTTTGCTCTTTTGTTGTGTGCCTACACCCCTGCACTGCCAGTATGTGGCCCAGGATGGCCTTTAATTAGCCTTTGGCTTTCCAAGTGCTGGGATTATGTGTGCAGCCCTACACTTGACTATTTTATTGTATGTGCTTTATCCATGGCATAGGTAACTTCCACTGACCCCAAAATGCGTTTCTTTTATGTTGTTATAAACAAGGCATTTCAGAGCATGCTCTTGTAGCTGATGGTACTGCATCTCTGGTGACCTGTGGTGGTCTTTTCTATATGTGAAAGTTCACACGGTCTCGGCACCTACTGCTGAGGACTCACTTGGAGGCGAGAGCTGCATTCCCACTGCACTACTTTCATAATGGCCCTGCCATGACAATTCCAGAGCTGTTCCTCAGTCATTCTAAACTTAGAGACATGGTGTGGCTGTGGGGGGGAAGGGGGGGTGCATTTTGTTTTGTCTTTTTCTTTATTTTTTTGGTTTGTTTTAAATTTTGTTTTTAACAGAGCTTTCACTGTATAACTCAGACCAGAAATTTTCCTGCCTCAGCCTTCCAAGTGATGGGATTATAGGCATGTCAGTATATCTTATTCCCTTCCCCCTCAAAAATTATTTACCACTGTCCTTAAATCAAACATTTTTCAGTAGAGACAACATTCTAAAGATGTGAGGGGAAGTATGATGAATATTTATTATCCAGAAGGAGTACCTTGTTCTCTCTGGGACTAAAATGATCCTCTGATTATAAGTTTACCCTTAATGACTCTACTTTTTTTAGATGAAGTTGTTGTAATTCCATTACTGCATGATTCCTTAGTGCTGGGAGCGGACAGGATGCTTCGTGAGGAGAAAGGCAGAGGTGCTGCCTGTTGCCGGGGCTGTGCTGTGAGCTGGTGCTGCTGTTGTATGTTGGACTCCTGTGCCTGGAACTTTGGTTTCCCCGTTGTCACACCTCTCGAACCCTGTGCTCTCTCTTCACAGGTGGTGGAACTAAAGTTTGGAGGGAAAGATATCCCAGTAACTGGGGCCAACCGCATTGCCTACATCCACTTGGTGGCTGACTACCGGCTGAACAAGCAGATCCGACCGCACTGCCTAGCTTTCCGCCAGGGCCTGGCCAACGTTGTTAGCCTAGAGTGGCTCCGAATGTTTGACCAGCAGGAAATTCAGGTGCCAGGGCTACTACTTTCAAAGACCATTGTCTCGGGAAGTCAAACACTTTCTGAGAACTCTCCCTTCGAGTTTACAATTTAACCTTTCCCCCCCACAGGTATTAATTTCTGGTGCACAAGTTCCCGTAAGTCTGGAGGACCTAAAATCCTTTACAAACTATTCAGGTATGTGACACCACACTCGAGTGTACCTTCCCCATAGGTCAGCTGTCACTATAACCTCTTCTATGGGTAGTGTGCTGAGAGACACATGACACTGCTCCATCCCTATCTGTCCACCTTACTGTTAAGAACTCTTCTCAGGGCTGGGCGGTGGTAGTAAAGGTACATGCCTTTAATCCCAGCACTTGGGAGGTAGAGGCAGGCAGATCTCTGTGAGTTCCAGGCCAGCCTGGTCTACAGAGCGAGTTCCAGGACAGGCTCCAAAGTTACACAAAGAAACCCTGTCTCAGAAAGAAAAGAAAAAAAAAACTCTACTCAGTCATTTGCAGAGCTACCAGCAAGTACAAGTGTGAGCCTGTTCTGATTTTTATACTGTTCTGTACATTGTGTATTTTCTTCTTTATGACCTACTTTTTTTATTTCTACTCATAGACATTTGGTTGCTTCCAGTTTTGCTTTTAAAGGGGATGATGTGCTGGGAATGGTAGTGCATGCCTTTAATCTCAGCACTTAAGAGGCATAAACAGGGGGACTTCTGTGAGCACTAGGCCAGCCTGGTTTATATAGTTAGTGAGTTCCCGGACAGCCAGGGCTGTTACCCAAGAAAACCTGTCTCGAGGGAAAAAAGGAATTGATCATTCCACGGACAGCATCAAAAAATATAGACCACAAATGAACCCAGTAATGTAAGTAAGCACAGAGCGTAGATAAAGAAAACTGCAAAAAGAGTTGTGAGAAACTAAGGGAGATCTAGCAGAGCACACCTTCAAACCCAGCACTCAGAAGGCAGAGGTAGGTGGATCTCTAAACTGAGTTCACCGCCAGCCTGGTCTACTGAGTTCTAGGATAGCCGGGGCTACACAAAGAAACTCTAAAACAAAACGGGGTGGGGGGATGGATTAAAGGAATAATATCTAAATAAATGGAGAAACTATTTTCTTTGACTGGAAAACTTATATTGTTAAAATGGTAATTATCTCCAAATTGACCTATAAATTCAATCTAATTGTATTATTTTATGTGTCTGTTTTGCTTGCAATTTATGTGCATCCCTGGTGCTCACAGAAGCCAAAAGCATTAGATTCCCTGGAGCGAGAGTTATCAACTGTTGGGCTGGAGAGATGGCTTGGTGGCTAAGAACACTGACTGCTCTTCCAGAAGACATGGGTTCATTTCCCAGCACACAACTGGCAGCTCACAACTGTAACTCCAGTTCCAGGATTCCCCCTTCTGGTACCATGGGCACTGTATGCACATGGTATGTTGACATACCTATAAGCAAAACATTCATATACATCAAATAGAGTTACCAGCTGTTGTGAGCCACCATGTGGGCGCTGGGAACCAAATCTGGGTCCTCTGCAAGAGCAGCCAGTGCTCTCGCTGTTCAGCTATCTCTTCAACCCCCAAAACAGTTGTTTTTTTTTATTTTTTTTTATTTTTTTTGGTTTTTCGAGACAGGGTTTCTCTGTGTAGCTTTGCGCCTTTCCTGGAGCTCACTTGGTAGCCCAGGCTGGCCTCGAACTCACAGAGATCCGCCTGGCTCTGCCTCCCGAGTGCTGGGATTAAAGGCGTGCGCCACCAACGCCCCGGCCCCCCAAAACAGTTTTAAAGAAGAAAATAGTTTGCCTGATTTAAAAATTAGGAAATGCCACAGTGGCAGTGAGTCAGTTGGCATGGAGACATACACTCACTAACCAGAGTTCACAACACATCCTGGTGTTCAAGGTTGTCTACTTTCCCAACAAGCACCAAGACAGTTCAGATGGCTTGGGGGCATCTTGTCATTAGGGTAAATGAGCTGACCTTACACCATTTCCCAGTAGTAACACAGAATGGAATGCCTATGGGTATGAGTAAAATCTGTGAAACTTAAAATGAACAAGAAGGTCTTCATGTATTTGGACTAGTCAAAGTTTCAGTTAGAACACAAGAAACTGGATAGATTGGACTAACTCAAAGTTGCAATCTTTGGTGAAGATACTGTTAAGAAAATGAAGTAACCAGACAGTGATAGCACATGCCTTTAATCCCAGCAATTAGGTGCCAGAGGCAGGTAGATCTCTGTGAGTTTGAGGTCAGCCACAGCTACACAGAAACACTGTCTCAATAAGTTTTATGTGCACCACTTAGTATCATATCCCCTGGAACAGGAGTTCTAGGCAGTTTTAAACAGCCATGAAGGATGCTAAGAATCCAACCAGGGTCCTCTGGAGGAGTAGCTAGTGCTCTTAATTGCTATACCATCTCTCCAGCCCCCTCTTAAAAATTTTTATGGTGCGCGCATGTGTGGGTGTGTGTGTGTCTAATATGTGGGACCCAGGAATCAAACTCAGATCATCAGGTTTGCTGGTAAGTGCCTAGACCCACTGAGCTAACTACAGGCCCCAACAGGAATGAATCTTGAGCTCATAGTGCTACGTGAAAGAGACCAGACCAGAAGGACAGATACTGGATGATTCCACTTTTGTTTTGTTTTTGAAACAGGGTTTCTCTGTGTAGTTTTCGAACCTGTCCTGAATCTCGCTCTGTAAACCAGGATGGCCTCGAACTCATAGAGATCCTCCTGGCTCCGCCTTCCGAATGCTGGGATTAAAGGCGTGCGCCACCACTGCCCGGCAATGATTCCACTTTATAAGGCACCTAAAAAGGAGTACAAAAAAAAAAGCCTTACAGACACATAAAGGAGACTGAACTTGAGATAACTAATGAGAAGGAGATAGGATAGGGGTCCTGTAAGAGATGAAAGTGATAGCTGCATGGAAAGGTGAATGTAATCAATACCCTTTGAACTGTCACATAAAAGTGGTTTAAGTGGTGAATTTTATGTTGTATGTTTTATCACAAAAACAAAACTTAAATTTAAAAATCTAGGTCTGGAAGGATGACTCAGTGGGTGAAATGTTCTTGCTGCCAGGCCTGAGAACCTGATTTTGGCCCCAGGGATCCACATGGTAGAAACAGAACCACAGACAACATACTAATAAATATACAGGGGAGCTGGAGGAATGGCTCAGCTGTTAAGAGCACTGCTTGTACTTCAGAGGTCCTGAGTTCAATTCCCAGCAACTACATGGTGGCTCACAACCATCTGTAATGAGATCTGATGCCCTCTTCTGGCCTGCAAGCACACCTGCAGGCAGAACACTATACATAATAAATAAATCTTTTCAAAAATAAGTAAGTATGTAAATGTAACATTTAAATTAAGAAATCCAAGCTAGGTGTAGTCCTTAGGAGGCTGAGGCAAGATGATTTCTGTGTAGCTCTGATTTAAGGCAAATCTGAGCTACAAAGTGAGACTCTTTCTCAAAAACAGAAATTGGCAGGTAGAAAGGGAAGAGAAAGGAAAGGAAGAAAAGAAAAACCCAACTCGGGTTCCTTTGTTCTGTTAAATGGCATTTTGTATACACCATCTGTGGAGTTAGAGGTCAGAGATGGCTGTAGGATCTTTGTGAGAAAATGGAAGTGTTCTAAATCTAGATGTGTTGGTGATTCTAAAGTTACTAAAAATCATTTAAATTTGCATATATATTTATTTATGTGCATTTTTTCTTCTGTTGTTGCTGTTGCTTTAAGCCTGAACTTTAATCTCACATAAAAGCAAATAATGCCAAAAGTCAGTGTCTGCACTCTCAAGTCATATTTTTAAGAAAATGCCATTATTCTGACCTTTCTTTGCCAAGAACTTGCCCTAGGTTGTTTGACCTTCCTTGAATTGCACTGAGAGCTTATACCTTTAAGGATCTCAGCTATTCCAGTAAATAGATTTAAAATATTACCATAGTCATTTTGGTGCCAATTAATGCACTTAAGATATCTTATTGATGTTATTTCTGTAGTGGATTAACAATGAGGGAACAATATATAGCAATTATTTTAGTTTTAGGAAGCACTTAATGAGATTAAAAGCTGTAAGTAGCAGATAGTACATTTTAGAATTGTGTCTAATCACAGGCAGGGCTGGTTGTCAGCCGTAGTCAGAACCTTATTATCAGAAGGAGAGGCAATAAAATTATTAAGACAAGGAGATCACATTGGCCAAATGCCTAGCTCTCTGAGACATAAGATGTGTCTACCATTTTAGATATGTAGCCAAGTGTCAGTTCCTACTCAAGAAGGGTCTACTCCACCTGTTGTTCTTTCTAGCATTTGCTAGGCATCATTTCATGCCCTCATGCCTTCTGACTCTGAGACTTGTAGAAGGTTTCACTGATGAGTTGCTCCATTATGGATGGTCACATCTGCCTTCCGCCAAGGACCAGAGGCAGGTGTCTTAGTTTGGGTTTCTATTGCTGTGAAGAGATACCATGACCATGGCAACTCTTATAAAGGAAACATTTAATTGGAGTGGCTTGCTTACAGTTTCAGAGGTTCAGTCCATTATCATCATGGCCCAGAGCATGGATGACAGCATGCTCTTCTGGCTGCATCTTGGCCTACATGGAACAGGAAGTGGACTGACACACTGGGCGGTACTCCAAGCATAGGAAACCTCAAAGCCCGCCCCCACAGTCACACACTTCCTCCAACAAGGCCATACCCACTCCAACAAAGCCACACCTCCTAATAGTACCACTCCCTGCGATTATGGGGGCCAATTACATTCAAACTACCACAGCAAGTGTCTTCTAGTTTGGCTCTTAGAAAACCCACTCCCCTCTGACAGGCCCTTAAAACATGGGTGTCGTACTCCCAAGTTTGTTGCTCCTGCTTCTGCATTTGGTTTTATTTTTAATGCATGTGTTCATTTTGTTATAGGGGGCTATTCTGCCGATCATCCTGTCATTAAAATCTTTTGGAGAGTTGTAGAAGGTTTCACTGATGAAGAAAAGCGCAAGTTACTCAAGTTTGTAACAAGTTGTTCTCGCCCCCCTCTCCTGGGGTTCAAGGTATGCATCTTCATGCCATTTATTTTAAACCATACAGACCTGGCCACTGCATGTTTGTTTTTGTCCTATTCTGAGTTCTAAGTGCTGTGATAATTGTATTTCGGCTTGTGGTAGCTAAAGAGCCTGTGTCCAGATAGGCTGCCTGGAGTTGAAATCAGCCTCAGTCCATGGTGATCCTTTTCCACTCAAAATTGAAGAACACACAACCTAAAAATGTTGGTGCAGTGGTGATGAGCAGCAGTAGATTTTTGGTAATGGTTGTTATTACCACTTGTTTAACATTATCCTAGCCTTGTTTGATTACTTCTGAAAATTAGTATTAAACTCATATAACTTGGCCTACCTGTCATTTTTAGTAATTAAAGTTATTGGGGGTTTGGGGAAATAGTTCAGATAACTAGTAAATACTTGCCATACAAGCAGGAGGAGCTAAATTCATTATTATTACCTACCAGGCAAGGTGTTTCATGTCTTCAATCCCAGCACTCAGATGGACAGGACTCTGATATCTGTGGGTTGGAGGCCAGTCTGGTCTACATATTGAATTCCAAGCCAGTCAAAGCCAGTGAGACCCTGCTGACTCCAAAACAAAACAAAACAAACAGATACCCAGTACTCAGTTGAAAAATATTGGGCCTGTAATCCCAGCACTAGAAAAGTGGAGATGGGAGAATTTTTGGAGCCTGCTAGCCAGCCAGTCAAGCTGAATTAGCAAGCTTGAAGTTGAGTGGAAGACCTGCCTCAAAACATGAGTGAAGGGCCAGCAAGATGGCTTAGCAGGTGAAGTCGCCTTCCCTGCCAGTTTGACTACCTGAGTCCAATCCTGGTTCAATACCGTGCATCAGGAATGCCAACACTCCCATAGTACGTTGGGAATTGCAGACTGGAAGCTCCCAGGTAGCTAGCCTGGATTATGCAATGCAACAGAAATGAGGCATTCTGCTTTGAAAGAAAGGAGAGAATGTACTCCTTAAAGTTGTCCTGCGACCTCATTATACACTATACTACACACACACAGACACGACATATATATATTTTTTTAAAAGAGGTAGGAGACAATTGAGGAAGTCACCCAACCTCTTGCTTCCACATACACACTCATACCCACCCACACAAACATACCATACACAAAAAAAATGCTTGAGAGACATTTAATGATATTTCCTATATTCATTATAAAATAAGATGAAGCAGCATTCATACTTAAAGAATATACATAGTGGAGCCAGCAAGATGTCCCAGCAGGGACTGATGAGATAACTCACTGAGAAAAGGCACTTGCTGCCAAAACTGACACCCTGTGCTCAATCCCCAAAACCCATGTGATGGAAGGAAAAGAACCAACTCCTGAAAATTATCCTCTGACCTCCACACCCTTGCTCACACACATATATCATGCAAACACACAATAAATAGGAATAATGAAAATTTTAGATGGACATGGTGGTGTGCACCTTTGATCACAGTATTTGAGGAGGCAGAGGCAGGTCAATTTCCAGGCCAGAGTTATATGGTGAGATCCTGTTTCAAAAACAAAGATGGGTGTGTGTGTGTGTGTGTGTGTGTGTGTGTGTGTGTGTGTGTGTGTGTGTGTGTGTGTGTGTGTGTGTACACGTACCTACATATGTGGAACCAGCAGAATTACTCAGTGGTTAAACTACTGCTAAGTCTGGCAGACTGAGTTCAACCCCTAGGACCCACATGGAGAAAGGAGAAACTTTGTTGTCCTCAGACTTCCACATTTGTGCTCATTGAATGAGTGGGTGGGTGGGTGGGTGAGTGAGTGAGTGAGTGAGTGAGTGAGTGAGTGAGTGAGTGAGTGAGTGAGTGAGGTAATTTTAAAAAGTAGTATACTTAATGAACAAAAGAGAAACCCTGATTTCAAACAAGGTAGAAGGCTAGAACTAACACCCGAGGCTGTCGTCTGCCCCCACACATGTGCTGGGGCAAAACTGGAAGGCTTTCTTTGCCCACTTTAACCACTGACCTGGCCATGTTTACTCCATAGTTCTGAGTCATTTCAAAGCAGGTCAGGGCATTTCTTTTTCCCTCTTGTTGGATATTGTAATTCATATTTCCCTAAAATAGAGATATTCCTGTAAGTCACCACAATTCAGTGATCAACAATAGAGGCATTTGCCCATGGTGTACTGACACCGTGGTTAGAGTCTGGCTGTTTGATCTACAGCTCTAGCAACATTGGAGAGCTTGTTAGAAACAGACATTTGTAGGCCCTTGGGACCTGCTGCCTCATACTGCTGTGTGGAGCTAGGCAGCCATGTTTTTAACCTGTTCCAGATATCTGAGGCTTGGTGAAGTGATGTCACTTGTCCCTTAATGTCCCTGTAGAATTTGTCTTCTAGGGAAGGATCCAGTGTGCTCCATACAAGATATGCATGGGCATGATTTTTGCTTTTTGTTTTATTTTCAGACAATACTGCTCTGTGGCTCTCTAGTTCCGGCTTCCCTTGAATTCACTATTCAGCCTAGGCTGGCTTCAAACTCTTTAGTCCTGCTGCTTTGGTCTCTTAAGTGCTGGGATTTGGGGCCTGTGTTACCTTACTAGGTTAGGTATGTTCTTTAGTTTCTTTACATCTATGTGTCCTGGACAGTTTGGATAGGTATAAGCAGATTCTTTTGAGAGTGTTCTGGGCTATGATCTCAAGAAGTGTCCTCAGGACAGATGACAGCATTGGTTATGATGGCCCAACCTGGAAGAAGGCCGAGGGTCATCTGGTAATGGACACCATGAACTGGAGATACTCAGAAATTTAAAAGAAGCAAATTACTGTAGTATGAAACAAAGTGTAAGAATTGACATCTTGCTGTGACTTCTACCACATGAAATACCCTTAAAGACACAGCTCTAAAAGTAGGTGTAGGGCTGAAAGCAGAAGAACCCATTGAGGGTAGTGGAGATAGTGGCACAAATCTAGCTATTGCTGGATTACTGAATCATAAATGTAATGGCTAACTCCTAAAATAGGCCAATTAGAGTTTACTTAAGCTGGTGGGTTTTTGTTTTTGTTTTTGTTTTTTCCGAGACAGTGTTTCTCTGTGTAGCTTTGGAGCCTGTCCTGGAACTCACTCTGTATCCCAGGCTAGCCTCGAACTCACAGAGATCTGCCTGCTCTGCCTCCAGAGTGCTGGGATTAAAGGCGTGCACCACCACCACCACCACCACCACCACCACCACCACCACCACCACCGCCGCCCGGCCATTTAAGCTGTTTTTTAAAAAGTGGACAGTGGTAGGTTAATAAAGCCTCTCAGTTAGTACTTGGGTCAAGATTAGAGGAGGATCTGCACAACTGCCAGGAGCTGGTTTTTCACAGGAAGCAGCTGTCCACTGCTGGGTTTGGGGAGAGTGAGTAATAAGAAAGATCTGTTCAGCGCACGCCTTTAATCCCAGCACTCAAGAGCCAGAGCCAGGTGGATATCTGAGTTTGAGAACAGCCAGGGCTACACAGAGAAACTCTTGAAAAGAAAAAGAAAGAAAGGTGTATTCATGAAATAAGTAGACCAGTAATCATGAGAATCTTCCAAGTTACTGAGCAAGGTAAACAACCAGTTATATTGGCAGGAATAGAGAGTAAAGATAATGTCAAGTGAGCTGGAGAGGTGGCTCAGCAGTTAAGAGCACTAGCCACTCTTGGGACAGCTCACAACCATCTGTGTAACTCTAGTTCCAAAGGATCATCTTCTCGCCTCTGCAGGCACCAGGCAATGTGGTGCACAAACATAATGCAGATAAGACACCTACACACCTAAAATTAAAATAAATCTTTTTTTAATTATTTATTTATTATGTATAGTGTTCTGTCTGCATGTTTTGCCTGCATGCCGGAAGAGGGTGCCAGATCTGATTACAGGTGGTTGTGAGCCACCATGTGGTTGCTGGGAATTGAACTCAGGACCTCCGGAAAAGCAGCCAGATGGTCTTAGCCACTAAGCCATCTCTCCAGTCCCAAATCTTTTTTTTTTTTAATGTCAAGATTGGAGGTTAGCATGGTTTTCAGAGTGAGTTCCAGGACAGCCTGGGTTACACACAGAAACATTGTGTCAAAAAACAACTACAAAAATGTTGTCAAGAATCACAATGTAAGCCGGGCAGTGGTGGCGCTGGAGGCAGAGGCAGGCAGATCTCTGTGAGTTTGAGGCCAGTCTGGTCTACAGAGGGAGATCCAGCACAGGCACCAAAACTACACAGAGAAACCCTGTCTCAAAAAAAACAACAACAAGAATCATGAGGTAGAAAATCTTAAAAACAAGAAAAACTTGAACTGTTTAGTAAAGAATGTACCAAGGCTGAACTGAACTCAACTATGAAAAGAAAAGCCTTATGGTAACACATGCCTGTAATTCAGCATTTTGTAAAGCTGAGGCAGAACTAGTAGTTCCATACCATTCCATAATACATAGCAAGACCCTGTCTTCCAAAAAAAGAAAAGAGTTCCATATTAGTTTTTACAGTTGTCATGTCAGACACCAGAGTTAAAAAAGCACATTGACCTTGTAGCTTCTCAGAGGTGCCTGTGAGTGAGTGCTCCAGAGCACAGAGAGGGAGGAAGAGCATAGATCTAATGTGCTACAGATAGCAAGAACCTCACAGAACACCTCTGTGCCCAGTTATTGGAGAAGAACAGCATCTGCTAAAGCTAATTAGAACTTGGTATGTTTAATAAATGGGATTGTTGCAGACCAAAAAAAAAAAAAATCATTAAATGCTGTAGAAAAATTGTTAAGTTACCATCAGGCCACACACTAAATTGATTTTTTTTTCTCTCTGAATTAATGCAAATTTCCATTGTAATGTATTTAATTATGTATAAAGTGGTGCCCTTGACTCAAATTTCAATAAAGAACTTCATTTTTTCACTTTTAAGACTCTTAGGTAGGAAACTCAATTAGCATTATGAAAGAAATAATAAAATATGGAATTTGCTTGGCAGTGGTGGTGCACACCTTTAATCCCAGCACTAAGGAGGAAGAGGCAATCAGATCTCTGAGTGTGAGGCCAGCCTGGCTACTTAGTGAATTCTAGGACAGCCAGGGCTACACAGAAAAACCCTGTCTCCAGAAACCATAAAAGAAAGAAAGAAAACAAAAACACAGTGTTTACAGTGTTTCACTGTGGAGTGTATCTAGAGCTTCCATTTACAAAGAAACTGCTGACCCTGCCATCAGATCTTTCTATCTTGTTGGTGGTAGGTTTGTTATTTTGGTTGTTGCTTTGGTTTGGTTGGTTTGGTTGGTTGGTTGGTTGGTTTTTTGTTTGTTTGGTTGTTTTTTGTCAAGACAGGGTTTCTCTGTGTAACAGTCTTAACTGTCCTGGTACTCATTGAGATCCTCCTGCTTCTGCCTCTGCCTCCCTAGTCCTTGGATTAAAGGCATGTGCCAGCACCAACCAGCAAGTGTTTTTATTTTTGTTTCTTAGTGTGCATGAGAAGCTGGCTGCCCCTGTGTACTCAGAACTGCATATGGACTGTAATGCTGCTTGGCTCTCCTTTGTTTCCTATTCCTCATGAGAGATTCAGAGTGGCACAATATGCTGTAATTAGGGATAAAAAGAGAGTGCTTTGTTGTTGTTTGTGGTTTGTTTTTGAGACAGGGTATTGCTGCTATATGTCAGCCAGCTTCTGTTTCACCGAAACAGAACTTCAAGTTGTCCAGGCTGGCCGAGGATTCCCATCAGACCTCCTGACTCAGCCTTTCAAGTGCTGGAATTTGCAGATGTGCAAGCCCCACACTCACACCCCAATAAGGGTTTAGCACATTATATGCCAAACATAGTTCATCTAGGTCTTTTTTTTTTTTTTTTTCTAGAGCTGAGGACCGAACCCAGGGCCTTGCACTTCCTAGGCGAGCGCTCTACCACTGAGCTAAATCCCCAACCCCTAGGTCTTGTTTGTTTGAGACAGGATCTCTATTATGTAGCTCAGCCTCTCAAGTGCTTGGACTAAAGACATGTACCACCACACCTGGCCCTTTTCAGGTTGTGTTCTTTCAGTGAAGAAAACATAAAACACATTGAGTTCAAGAGGAACATGCAGCAGTCTGCTGAAGTGGCAGTTCGAGACAACTGAGTGTCTTATGCCTTGGGCCTGGTTCCTGCAGTGGCCACTGTTAAAATGGGGATCTTGTTTAAATTTTATTCTCTGTTCTGCTGTAATGGCTGTAAGGAAACTACTATTTCTTACATTGTTGGATTTGTTTTTCCTTCTAACAAAATCCGTGTTTTCAATATAGCAAATGGGAAGCAGTGGTTAGGTAGAAGAAAAAAAATCTGTTCTTTCCCATTTGGGCCACTGTTACATTTTGTTCATTCACTGTCATAGCTGCTGCTTTTATTCAGCATTATCTTGGGCTCGAGATACGGTTTATGTGTAAGGCACTTACTTAGCATGTCCAAGACCTGACTTAGATCTCAAGTACCACCTCAAAAAACAAAACAAATCAGGACCTTTTTTTTTTTTTTTTTTGGTTTTTTTTTGGTTTTTTTTTTTGGTTTTTTTCAAGACAGGGTTTCTCTCTGTGTAGCTTTGGAGCCTGTCCTGGAACTCACTCTGTATCCCAGGCTGGCCTCGAACTCACAGAGATCCACCTGCCTCTGCCTCCCAAGTGCTGGAATTAAAGGCGTGCACCACCACTGCCCGGCAGGACCATTTTTATCATGTGTTAAGTATTTTAATTTAGAAGAGGGAAGATATCTTAGTCGGGATTATTATTGCTATGATAAAACACCATGACCAAAAATAAACTGGAGAGGAAAGAATTTCTCTGCCTTACATTTCCACATCAGTATTCATTGAAGAAGCCAGGACTGGACTCAAGCTGGGCAGGAACCTGAAAGCAGGAACTGATGGAGAGGCTATGGTAGAGTGCTGCTTGCTCAGCCTACTCTCTTACAGAACCAAGAACAACCAGCCCAGGGGTGACACCACCCACAATGGGTTGGGCCCTCCATCAATCACAAATTAAGAAAATGCTCTGAAGCCAGGAGATGGTGGCACACACCTTTAATCCGAGCACTCTAGAGAAAGAGACAGGTGGATCTCTGTGAGTTCTTTGCCAGCCTGGTCTACAGAGTGAGTTCCCAAACAGCCAGGGCTACACAGAGAACTCTGCCTTTAAAAGAAAAAAGAAAATGCTCTACAGCAGTGGATCTCAACCTTCCTAATGCTGCAGCCCTTTAACACACTTCCTCCTCTTGTGGTGACCCCCAACCATAAAGTTATTTTCCTTGCTACTTCATAACTGTAATTTGCTTCTGTGTTTCACGAATCCTAAATGGTCTTACAATAAAAACCCAGAGCCGCCGGGCGGTGGTGGTGCACGCCTTTAATTCCAGCACTCGGGAGGCAGAGGCAGGTGGATCTCTGTGAGTTCGAGGCCAGCCTGGGCTACCAAGTGAGTTCCAGGAAAAGGCGCAAAGCTACACAGAGAAACCCTGTCTCGGAAAACCAAAAAAAAAAAACCCAGAGCCAAATATTGTGGTAAATGCTAAAAGATCAGAAGAAACAAGCCACTGCCACTCCTCACCTCACCAACTCCTCAACAATCCTGTCTCCACAAATCCTTAGACTACATGCCTCTGAGTCCTCAGCTAAAAAAGCTCTAGTTCCTGTCTCCACCCAGCCATTTCACTTCTATCTCAACTTTCCTACCGCTAAGATTAAGGGCGTGTGTGCTTCCCAAATACTGGGGTTAAGGATGTGTGCCATCACTGCCTGGCTCTGTTTCTCTCCTAGACTGGATCAATCTCATGTAGCCCAGTGTGGTCTTGAACTCACAGAGATTCAGATGGAAAAACTATATACAATAAGTACAATAACTATATACAATATATACAGTCAAGAATTACATTAACAATGTCCAGTCCATTAACATTTGACAAATTCAGAGAAAATACTCCATTATTTATCATATTTTGTTGAGTCCAAAGTGTTGTACCTAATTCATTTTGTTGTTTTTTTTTTTGGGGGGGGGGGGAGGTGAGACAGAGTTATTCACTTTATACCCCTTTAGTGAGTTTTTTTTTCTGATATTGTTAACAAGGAAAATTATAACTATGACTAACTAGTCTTCCACTCCCTCAGAGACCTGAGAAGGAAATAATATTACCTAAGTAAACAGGAAGTGCAGGCAAGAGACTTCTAAAAATTGTGAGAAATGACAGAAACAGCTGGCTGCCTGGACAGTCACCCTAGGTTTCTCTGCAGCTTTGGGGCATCCATCTTTTGCCTACAGGCCTGGCATGTCTAACATACTTATCTGTGAAGCAGGCTATTATGAAGGTCCTTCCTACTTTGTCTTGGCAAAATTCAGCAATCCTTTCTTTTGTGTCTTGCTTTTCCGTTTTGGACAGCATACTGTCAGCAGTCGAGGCAAGGGCATGCGCGCCACCACTGCCCGGCTAAAACATCTTAAATGCCATATTCTGTAGATCTCTGAAGTGTTTGAAGACAACTTGTCTATTTTAAATATATCTCTTTGACCTTGAAAACATACCTAACCTGACATGTTCCATTGTAATAGGTGACTATCAACTAACCTGCATTTTTTTTTTTTAATTATATGTATAGTGTTCTACCTGCATGTATGCCTGCAGACCAGAAGAGGGCACCAGATCTCACTACAGATGTTTATGAGCCATCATGTGGTTGCTCTTAACCTCTGAGCCATCTCCCTAGTCCAAACATGGGTTCTGGGAATCTGAACTATTGTTTGTTTGTCTCTTTGTTTGGTTTTGGTTTTGGTTTAGGTTTTGGTTTTGGTTTTGGTTTTGGTTTTTTTCCGGAGCTGAGAACTAAACCCAGGGCTAGGCAAGCTCTCTACCACTGAGTAAAATCCCCCAACCCTGCATTTGTTTATATCCTAATTAGTTTGTAATAATAACTTTCAAGGACTAGCAAATTGCATTACATTGTTAAATGAGCTGTGTAGGTGCAATACCTTGAACAAGAGTAGAAATATATGTACAGTATGTCCAACAAAAAAATACCAACTTTGTATCAATATACACAATTTGTATACGATATACAAAAATCCAATCCAATGTAAAATATTCAAAGCTTTTTAAAAGTAGATTCAATAATCTACCTTTTTTTTATCTTATATTCATATTCGCCCTTTGTTTGTTTGTTTGTTTGTTTGTTTGTTTGTTTCAAGAGACAGGGTTTCTCTGTGTAGCTTTGCGCCTTTCCTGGAACTTGCTTTGGAGACCAGCCTGGTCTCAAACTCACAGAGATCCGCCTGGCTCTGCCTCCCGAGTGCTAGGATTAAAGGCGTGCACCACCACCGCCTGACCCCTTTTTTCTTTTCAGAGTAGATTCAGTAATTTATCCTTTTTATCCTATCATTCTATATATCTCTTTTTTTTTTCCAGAGTAGGTTCAATAATCTACCATTTAGCTTATCATATCTATATTCTCTTTTTTTCTTTTTCTTTTTCTTTTTTTTTTCCCCAAACAAGAACCCTGAATCTAAGCCAGGGTGGTGGTGGTGGTGGTGGTATATGTCTTTAATCCCAGCACTCAGGAGGCAGAGCCAGACAGATCTCTGTGAGTTTGAGACCAGCCTGATCTACAGAGCAAGTTCCAGGACAAGCTCCAAAACTACAGAGAAACCCTGTTCTGAGAGAGAGAGAGAGAGAGAGAGAGAGAGAGAGAGAGAGAGAGAGAGAGAGAGAGAGAGAGAGAGAGAGACCGAGAGAGAGACCGAGAGAGAGAGAAAGAGAGAGAGAGAGAGAGAGAGAGAGAGAGAGAGAGAGAGAGAGAGAGAGAGACCTGAATCTAATTTCCTTTGTTCAGCTTTTTTCCTGACCATTACCAATGACAACTTGTAATCAACCACCAAAACAATGACAGATATCCACAACTCATTGAATGACCAAAAACCACCCACCACATCTCTTGGGAATATGGGCAATGTGTTCTTAAAATTACTTTCTGCTGTCTGGGGGGCAAAGGTACCTTTAGGGGATCCTGAAAAGAAAATTTTGGGTTAATTGTTAAGTCTTGGGAGAGGTAGCTGTATTATTTGATGTCCAGTCTCTGCATAATGGGAAAATGCAGGGTTTGTCTCAGTTCCTGGATAGAATAGTCTGTGAGATTGGATTATCTCAGCTAGCCGTCTTGAAATTGTCCTAAGTAGTTTGTAGTCCAAAACTGATCTCTGGGTGGTGTTTGTTAGCTTGATGGCATTATTATCCTGATAGAATCGTCATTGTTGGGCCCCATCATCCTTTTGGAGACTTCAAAGGTCGCTGTAAGGTATGGTCATGGTTCACTGCAGAAAATCTTTTTCATGCAACGTTTTTTCTGGATGATTTGTCCAGTGTTCTTCAGATTCCTTAGCCTTCATTGTCCTGAAAGACAAAAACAAAACCCTTCCCCACCCCTAATTTTGGAGAGGTTCCCTTTTGGCAAGTTATATCTGATCAAATGAAAAGCATTTGTTAGTCATATAAGTTAATTTAAATTGAATGGTCACACTGGTTGATGAACTTTCACCTCTTCTAATTAAGAGATCTCTCTTGTTCAAATCAAACCTTTATCAAATTTGATAGTATCCATAACTTTTCTTCTCCTGTAGAAACAAAAGCAAAACCTCGTCCCCAGAGTAACACATATCCTGGTTTCCATTCTGAGGTCAACACATCCTTAAAGTATATAGGCTGTTTTAATTCTGTAGTTTTTTCTATTATCCAATGTCTCCACAGCTGTTGTTCCTTTCTCATTAGCATTGAAAAAAATTCAAAGTTAATAAAGCATTATATAATCTATTTCTAGGGGGTTTTGTTACTCCTTACTGTTTATTTATCATATCCTTTAGAGTTCTGTTTGATCTTTGGCCTGTAGGATTGTGTGATATACCTGTAATGTGCTTTATATTGTAATAAGCAAAAAAACTGTTTCATTTTACCAGAGACATATGCTTGGAGCATTGTCAGTCTTAATTTGTACAGGTATACCCATGATGGCCATAACTTCCAGCAAATGCGTGATTACAGAATCAGCCTTTTCAGAACTCAGAGCAGTTGCCCATTGAAATCCTCAATGGGTATCAGTAGTATGGTGTCATATTTTAATTTTCCAAATTCTACAAAATAAAACACATCCATCTGTCATATTTCATTCCTTTGAGTACTCTTTGGGTTACTTCCTGCAGGTAGTGGAGTTTGATTGTATAAAGAGCAAGTAGGCCATGCAGTGGTGGTGCACACCTTTAATTTCCACACTTGGGAGGCAGAGCCAGGCAGATCTCTGAGTTCGAGGCCAGCCTCGTCTACAGAGCAAGATCCAGGACAGGCACCAAAACTACACAGAGAAATCCTGTCTCGGAGGAAAAAAATAAAACATAAAAAAATTAAAAAGAAAAGAGCAAGTAGGACATTTACTTAGAATTTCCTTGACTTGTTGCCAGGTTATGGAAAAATTCTTTTTCAAACCCTTACTATTGACATGATGTTTTTTATGAAATTCTGAGGCCTCCAACACATCTCCTATCAATAGTTGATCAGTCTCGTCATTACCTTGTGCTAGAGAGCCTGGCAGACCCATATGGGATCAGTTATGTGTTATATATAAGGAATGATTCCTATTCCTGATTATTTCTTGTAACTGAATAAATAAAGTTAATTCTGACTCATCAGGGATAAATTAAGCAGTTTCAGTGTGTAAAACAACTCTTTCTGCATACTAAGAGTCAGTAACTTATGTTAAGAGTTTTCATAAAATTCATTAATACCATCAGAATGGCATATAATTGTGACTTTTGGACAGAATTATCTAAGAAATAAAGTTTGCCTGAAGATCAGAGCCACAGAATTAAATATAGAGGTCAGGCAATGGTGTCAAACACCTTTAATCCTAGCACTCTGGAGGCAGAGATTCCATCTGAATCTCTGTGAGTTCAAGGCCACGCTGGGCTACATGAGATTGATCCAGTCTAGGAGGGAAACAGAGCCAGAAAGTGGTGGCACACATCCTTAACCCCAGTATTTGAAAAGCACACACGCCATTAATCCTAGCACTAAGAAGGACGAGATAGGAAGTGAAATGGCTGGGTGGAGAAAGGCATATGAGGCCTCAGAAGACAGGAACTCAAGAGAGCCTTTTGGCTATAAGACCATTTGGGATTCATGCAACACTACTGTGTGAACCATAATGTAAATATGTTTCCAGTGTTCTTAGGTGACCCCTGTGAATGGGTCGTAACCCACAGATTAAGAACAATCTGATCTTATGGAGACTTTTTCCTCAACCGAGGCTCCCTCCTCTCTGCTGACTCTAGCTTTGTGTCAGTTGACATAAAACTTAGCACAGAAGGCTAAGGCTTTTCAAGTGCTGGGATGACAGGATGACAGACACAGCTTGAAATGCTTTCAGTGAACATCATAGTGTCCTATCATGTGACCTTAAATAATTTGCCTTCATTCCAGACACAGCACCTGAAAAGTAGACCTCCAAAACCCAGTCACCAGCCATATGTACATGTACCATTTTGCTCCCCAGGGCCTCATCTTGTTGACAATTGCCATGACGGGTGAGCTAGGTAGGCATCTGAAATCTGTACCAGTTAGTTGAGAGAGTAAGCCAGTTCAGGGCAGTCTCTGCTTTGTTCTGTGTTGGAGAAGAGCACAGTCACATCTCAGGTATGAGATGGTACCTGATGGTGCTCATGGGTAAAAATGAGGTGTTGCTGTTAGTTACTTGTACTGTCTTTCCTTTCTTTAGATCCCATGTACTGGTCTGCAGTTACCATCAGCATCTGACAGATATATATTTAGCCTACAGACAAGTATAATTGTGAACTTAATCACACAATTCTTGCTAAATGAAGAGATACACCTGTCATCCATCCTAGCTCCTGGGTGGTAGAGGCAGGAGAAGCAGGAATTAAGTCATCCTTTACTACATAGTTCAGGGTCAGCCCAGAATATACAAATGAGTCTCAAGCAAACAAGTAGTTTTCACGGTCTTGTTATTTATGCAGTGTTGAAACTGCATGTGTGCCTCTCGGCAGTTTGTGTGCTCCTATGCAGTGGGAACACTGTGCTACTCAGTCGTAAGACATGGTAACAAAAAAACAAAAAAAAAAAAAAGGCACAGAGTGGTGGCTATGACGTGCTGATACAGAATGAGAGAAGAAAACATACTTTCTTCTTTGTATTAAATGTCTGTGGACACACCTAAAGAGTCTGGGTACCTGCACATACAAATGAGGGCTTCTGTGTTGTACATTAAAAATAACCACCTGGCAATGGTGGCCACGCCTTTAATCCCAGCACTCAGGAGGCAGAGGCAGGCGGATCTCTATGAGCTAGAGGCCAACCTGATTTACAGAGTGAGTTCCAGGACAGCCAGGACTACACAGAGAAACCCTGTCTGGAAAAACCAAAGTAATAATAATAGTAAAATAACTGCTGGCGGTAGTGGTGCACGCCTTTAATCCCAGCACTTGGGAAGCAGAGGCAGGCAGATCTCTGTGAGTTCGAGGCCAGCCTGGTCTACAGAGCAAGATCCAAGAAAGGCGCAAAGCTACACAGAGAAACCCTGTCTCAAAAAAATCAATCAATCAATAAATAAATAAATAACCAACATGGAGCTGGAAAGATGACTCAAAGGACCTGGTTTCTGTTCCCAACACTCACGTAATACCTCACAGACATCGTTTAACTCCAGTTCCAGAGGATCGGACTCCCTTTGGCCTCTGAGGGTATCACATATGCATTTGGTACATATACATGCAGGCAAACATTCATGCATTTAAGATAAAAAATGAATCTTTAAAAATAATAATAACCAACATGCACAGTCACGTCTTTAAATAGCATTCATTGGCACCATCCTGTCCATATACCTGTTAGCATGTACTTAATACTGCCATAAACAAGCTGCATGCTCTTGGCTCATCTTTATGTTCCTGTCTGTAACATGATAAAATGGGAGACATTAGAAACAACAGATTTGCTCAGTTTTTAGGTTTGAATTTTCCCTTTTCGGCAGCAGCACTGCACAGATGTAACCATTTCCTCAGATCTGTTTGTAGGCAGGGTGGGAGACTCATCCCTGTGCTGGGTCTAGCACTTGAGTCACCTCTAACTGATGCTAGTAGCCACCTGTGACTATGACCATGTTCAAAGTACATATCATGGGCTGAGAGATGGCTCAGTGGTTAAGAGCACTGGCTGCTCTTCCAGAGGTCCTGAGTTCAATTCCCAGCAACTACATGATGGCTTACAACCATTTTTAATGAGATCTAGCGCCCTCTTCTGGCATGCAGGCAGAATATTGTATGCATAATAAATAATCTTTTTTTTTTTTTTTTTTTAAGTATATATCATTTTATCACCAACTGAAAGTTTCTAGAAAGAACTTTTCTGGTCAGCTGTTAGGTTACATCCAGAAATGATTTGTACAAAAAAAGCTCAAGTCCTCAGAGCTATCCCTTTCATTGAGTACCATCTCTGAAGGGACCATGTATTGGTCATTAATACATCCATCCACTCTTGTCCTTCATCACACACGTGCAGATTGGTCTTGCTAGTTCAAAGCAAAATAAAAAATTTGTGGGGCTGGTGAGATGGTTCAAGCAGGTACCTGCCACCAAGCCTGAGTTTGATTCCTGGATCCCACATAATTGAAAGCAGGAACTAATTCCTGCAAGTTGTCTTCTGACCTTCATATATTCATGTCATGGTGTATTTGCATGTGCACACACATTAATTCAGTGTAATTTTTTGTTTTGTTGTTTTTTTTCTTCGAGACAGAGTTTCTCTTTGTAGCCTTGGCTGTCCTGGAACTCACTGTGTGTAGACCAGGCTGGCCTTGAGTTCACAGAGATCCTCCTGGCTCTGCCTCCCAAGTGCTGGTATTAGAAGCATGTGCTACCACCACTGCTCAGCTCAATTTCAGTTTTTTTAATGACTTGAAATCATGCTGGCTATGTGGCTCACCTCCAGTGAATAGTTACTTGCTGTCTGTGTAGACGTTGCACTTTGCTCCCATTTCTATCATGTTTCCTGTTGATGTGTGTTGTTGACACATCTACATGGCTTCTAAATTCAGTGTGTATACCGCAGCTCATTTGAAGTGTCCACCTGACCCCTGCCCTCTCCTGTAAGTTTTCTCCCTCTTCAGTATGCACGTTCTCTGCCCCCCCCTTCCCTTCTTCTCTGTAGCATGGCCTGACATCAGCTCATAATCCAGTCCTAGTCCTGCCTTAGTTTCCTCCGTATTTGATAGATGTGGACCAGGGCCTGTAGAAATGACTCACTTGTTAAGATCAGTATGTGGTTTTATTTATTTGTTTGTTTGTTTATTTCCGAGGCAGGGTTTCTACATGTGGTTTTGGTGCCTGTCCTGGATCTCGCTCTGTAGACCAGGCTGGCCTCGAACTCACAGAGATCCACCTGAGTGCTGAGATTAAAGGTGTGTGCCACCATGCCTTTTGTTGTTGTTGTTGTTAGCAATGAGTGTTCTTAAAGAATACCCACGTGGTACCTTACAACTGTCTATAACTATAGTTCTGGTGATCTGATGCCCACTTCTGACTTTAGGGCTCAGGTACACATATGGTTCACATACATACATGCAGGCAAAATGCTCATACACATAAAACAAAAATAAATGCATTTTTTTTTTTAAATCTTTTTTAAGGGGGTTGGGTAGCCAGGCTGCTGGCACACGCCTTTAATCCCAGCACTCAGGAGGCAGGAGCAGGCAGGTCTCTGAGTTTGAGGTCAGCCTGGTCTACGGAGCAAGTTCCAGGACAGTCAGGACTGTTGCACAGAGAAACCCTGTCTTGAAACACAAAAACAAAAAGTGTCATAAAGAGGCCGGGCGGTGGTGGCGCACGCCTTTAATCCCAGCACTCGGGAGGCAGAGCCAGGCGGATCTCTGTGAGTTCGAGGCCAGCCTGGGCTACCAAGTGAGCTTCAGGAAAGGCGCAAAGCTACGCAGAGAAACCCTGTCTCGAAAAACCAAAAAAAAAAAAAAAAAAAAAAAAAAAGTATCATAAAGAAAGGCAAGGGTTTAGAGAAGTAGCTTGGTGGTTAAGAGCCCATGCTGCTCTTGTAGAGGACCCAAGTTAAGTTCTCAACACCCATGGCAAACAGCTTCCAACCACCCGTAACTGAGCTTCAAGAGTATTGCCAACACCTCTGGCTTCTGGGGGCCTGCACTTAGCATGCACAGACACAAGTACATGCACATACATAATTTAAAATAAAACCTTCTTTAAAAGAAAGAATAACTACTTTTGAGAAAGGCAGATGCTAGAGCAACAGTACCTCTCTGGCAGAGCAAGCTCAGGCTGTGCCTAAGCCCTCTAACCATGTCCTGTGCCCTGTCTTCCAGGAGCTGTACCCTGCGTTTTGCATTCACAATGGAGGCTCGGACCTTGAGCGGCTACCTACAGCCAGCACCTGCATGAATCTGCTGAAGCTCCCAGAATTTTATGATGAAGCCCTGCTGCGAAGCAAACTGCTTTATGCCATCGAGTGTGCTGCTGGCTTTGAGCTGAGCTGAGTTGAGCCCAGGGAACTTGATCTGACCCAAAGGCAGCCAGCACCTGCCAAACCCCCCGAGAGCACTCAGGCGGGACCCGCGGCTCTCCTCAGGCCTTCTTTCTGGCATTCCTCCCTTTCTGATTTTTTTAAGATAATTTTATTGTGACACAGTCACTTACATAGATGGACATTGCTTTTCACATAACTTAACCACTGTTATGTGCCGTGTGGCTGGTTTAGTAATTTTTGCCAAGAAGAGCACAGGTTTTAGACTAGTGGCAACTCAGTGAAATTAACCAAAGATGAAGCTTTGGCCTTGCTGACCTAGTTCATATCCCCTCTGGGTCAGGCCCCATATCTGCAGACGGAATCTGGGGCTGATATGCAGAGCCCAGAGCCACTGCTTCTCATGTGGTTGATTGTTTACAAGCCTAATTGTAAAAACTGAAGGCATTTTTCCTGCTGCCTTTTCCCAAAGTGATTAGGTTTGGAAAATGGATAACGCTAGTATTATTTTATTTGTGCTTTGTAAGCCATGTCCCCCAGGCGGGACTCGCATGCTTGTCTTCAGACTCCTACTGACCTGCATCATGAGGTTTGGACATGGCTGTGTGGGTGTGAGGTGGCTGCTGCCTTCATTGCTCTTTTCCTGTCTCTGCTCTGTACCTGGAGAGCTTTCCGGGGAGGCGGAGGAGGAGGGTCCCTGCACTTCCTGAGGTACTGTGTCACCTACAGTGAGTTGGCGACTGGGGGATGTGAGCACTGCAGCTTTTATTAAAGTCATTTGAACCAAAGTGGCGGGCTGCGTCTCTCCGTGATCCACGCGCCCTCCTGGCCCGGCAGTACTGCCCATCTTAGGCATCTTCGGGGGGGACTTGCCAGGCCTTAGCACCTCTGCTTCCTGCTGGTGCTTTGATAAGAAGACAGCGTCCCTGGAGTGTGTGTCAGGGAAGAACATCAGGCCAGGTGATTCTCACTTAGGCACTTTTTTCAGGGTCCAACTTGTTGCCAGGTGACCACAGCCTCTGCAAACAGGAAGCAGGGGAGCATCTAGGAGGCCAGCATGCAAGGACCAACATGGAGCTGGTTGAGGACTCCAGACCCCGCGTCTCTGCCAAGTCCAGCATCTTTGCGCCTGGAGGCTCTTTGTGCTGTTGGGTTAGGTGACCAGAATTAGCAATATACTTTGAAATGTGGGAAAACTGAATGACACTTTTAAGACAATGACCATTATCAGACAAAATGTATAATTTCTTAATTTGAATAATAAAGTGTTTAAATGCTATTTGTAGTCTTGATACATAGGAAGAAATAGCATTTATCCTTGATTTTATTTTTTGTTTGGGGATGTTTATGTTGAATGTCCTATTATCTTTTTATTAGTTAATTTGTGTATTAGTATTTTAGAAGTGAAGTATCTGAGACTGGAGATAAATTGGCAGTTAACATATTTGTGTTTTTTTTTCTGTCGGCTCTTCTGAGCCTATTTATTTATTTGTACATCCTAATGGGTAAATATTTACATTAAATCTTTTCCCCCAAGATTGTGTTGGAGTGCTACCCCAGGTCACTGGTCAGTTGTGTTCTGCTGCAGTAGACAGGTCACATATGTGTGTAATATAGAAAGCCATGAAGCCTGTGATCCCTTGCATTCAGCCATTTGGGACCAGCATCAGCCCTGGAATATCTGTTAGGAGTACCAGGTACCCGTTCTCAATGGGTCTTATATTAAATTGCTGAGGAAAAAAAAATCTTCCTAAAGGAAGATTCTCATGTCCTCATTGTTGTAGGTGCCTTTGTCCCTCGTCCCCTCCCCCAGCTGGCCTTGCGCTTGCTAGGCAAGTGCTCTACCACTGAGCTAAATCCCCAATCTGTAGATGCCTTTGTGTTTGGTCCTATTTTGCTTACTTGGGGTGACTTTTTTCTGAGATTTAAACATTGGGCTGGTAGTTGGTTATTATAGGTGTTTCTCACAGGCTCTTACATGCTCAGAGAACTTTGCTTTGGTGTCTGTGGGTGGACTCACCACATAAGTGTTCTCTCATCAAATCATAAGCGCCAGGTGTGTGCTGTCACTAAGTAGTCACAGGTAGGTGGAATCACCTAGCGTGAACTGTAGTGCACTGAGATGCTGGTGTTTGTGCATGCTCGAGAGTGCTTGTTGTAGAGTTAATCCTTGCAAAAGTTCATAAGCTTAAAACTTGATAATTACTCAAATGGAAATTAAGAAAGCCGGGTGGCAGTGGTGCACACCTTTAATCCCAGCACTCAGGAGGCAGAGACAGGCGGATCTCTGTTAATTCGAGGCCAACTTAGTGTACAAAGCCGAGTTTTAAAACAACCAGAGCTGTTACACAAAGAAACCCTGTCTGGGGTGGGGGGCAAAGCCCACTGCTCTTTCACATCTATCCAGATGGCTACAGGAAACAAACTGTTTATTGTACACTAGTGTCAGTACCTCCAGGGCATGCTTATCACCCACCCACCCCAAGGGCCGCAGGCCTCCAGAAAGAAGACCCCCGTGGTACCGCAAACATCACTGCAATTGAGCAGGCCTGGCTGGCCTCAAGTTTTGGTGTTGGATAGTGACCTAAACAGACTGGGGGCCCAGAAGTCCAGTGCAAAAGATCACTGAACACATGGAAGCCTCTGTTCCAGAAAGAAAGAGTTGGGTGACTCCGGGTTCCAGCATACTTCTACTGAGCACACTTCACAGGTGCCACACTTCCTGCAGGCTCTCCCTAGCAAGTCCATGAATGTGGGCTCTGGATGTCTGTGTTGCAGGTTTAACAGCTGTAACATTTCAAACTTACTGTACCATTGTTACTCTGTAATGATTGTCTGTGATCAAGAGTTTTGTTACTCCTGTAAGAAACTTTTGCTTTGGGCCGGTGGTGATGCATTACTTTAATCCCAGTTTGAGGTCAGCCTGGTCTACAGCACCCTGGACTGCCAGGACTTCACAGAGAAACCCTGAAACCCTGTCGGGGAGATGGGGAGGGAGAAGAAGAAAAGGAAGAAGAAAGAAGAGAGAAGGAGGAGGAGGAGGAAGAAGAAGAAAAGAAGAAGAGGAGGAGGAGGAGGAGGAGAAGGAAGAAGAAGAAGAAGAAGAAGAAGAAGAAGAAGAAGAAGAAGAAGAAGAAGAAGAAGAAGAAGAAGAAGAAGAAGAAGAAGAAGAAGAAAAAAGAGGAGGCAAGCAGTCAAGCAGTGATGGTGAGCACCATTATGGTGAGCACCATTAATCCCAGTAGTACTCTGGAGGCATAAGTAGTTGGATCTCTGTGAGTTCAAGGCCATCCTGGTCTACAGAACAAGTTCCAGGACAACCAGAGCTACACAGATCCTGTCTTGGAAAAAGGAAAAAAAAGAAAACTGTGGGCTAGAGAGATAGCTCAGAGGTTAAGAGCACTGACTGCTCTTCCAGAGGTCCTGAGTTCAATTCCCAGCAACCATATGGTGGCTCACAACCATCTGTAATGAGATCTGGCTCCCTCCTCTGTATCCATAATAAAAAAAATCTTAAAAAAAAGAAGAAAAAAAGAAAACTGTAACATCACAGGCTGAACCCAGGTAAGATAGTAAACTTTATGTATAAATATCATTCTGGCTACTAACAGTCATCTCCATGTCCCTCATTAGGTGTCTCTGTTCCCACAAATACAACCATGTCGATGTCCAGTTAGTAAGTCTACAGTAGCCTTTGCGTATAAAGTAAAAGGAAGAGCTGCATGCTTCTTTCACCAGAGAGACAGGGATATGCCACAGTGGAAGAGCACTGTCTCACATGAGTGAGAACCTGTATTTGTACCTCAGCGACTTAAAAACAGCAAACACAAGAAATGTGAAGACTTAGTGAAGACATGTTAAACATTACAGTGAGGTTCAAGTGTGGTTTTACACACCTATCATCTCAGTACTGGGGTACTGAGAGCAAAATGCTACAAGTCCAAGACTAGTATAGATGGTGTAGTATCAGGCTACTAGGGCTACCTACCCAAACCATGTCTCAAAGAAAAAAGAAAACTCAGGCTGAAAGCAAGGCCTCCTGTGCATTAGCCAAGCTGCTACTGGAGGAAAGCTCCTGAAGAGCTGATCTGGCTGCTCTGACATGTGCAAAAGAGAAGACAGCAGGGCCTTGCTGAAGAGAAAGTCTGAGCAGGGTAGACCATACTAGCCACATCCTGGCCAGAGGAAAGACTAAGGCCTTAGGAATGAGATTGTTGGTGCAAACAAAACAGATCTTATCCTAAAGGAAATACGGAGATGCTTTATTCTGGAGCCATTTTGAGTGACCATAGATAGCCTGGGAACACAGATTTAGATTGCCCCAAATTCTACGGTTGAGCTATCTATACCTCCAGCCCTTTCTAATTTGAAAGTTTCACTGTGTAGCCCGGCTGGCCCCAGACTCACAATCATCCTACCTTAGCATTTCATGAGCTGTGTTTATACGTGTAACTACCATGCCTGAGTATTTTTTGTCATTCTGCTCATTTATTTTCTGTATAAGTGTGTGAGCACATGTGCCACAACCATGTGTGGAGGTCAGAGGACAACTTGCAGAAATCAGTCCTCTACTATGGAGGTCCCAGAGATTGAATTTAGGTTGTCAGGCTTGGCAGCAAGTGTATTTACCCACTAAGCCATCTTGCCTGTTTTTGTTCTGTTTTTTTTGTTGTTGTTGTTGTTTTATTTTGTTTTGTTTTGTTTTGAGACAGGATTATTCTGTGTAACAGCAGTTCTGGCCATCCTGGAACTCATTCTGTAGACCAGGCTGACCTTGAAATTTCCATGTGCTTGGATTAAAGGCATGCACCACCACCTCCCAGCACCTGTTTTTGTTTTTTTATTTGTTTGTTTTTCAAAAAATTTTTAAGGTTTAATTATTTAAGGTGGTCTGCCTGCAGGCCAGAAGAGGGCACCAGATCTCATTATAGATCGTTGTGAGCCACCATGTGGTTGCTGGGAATTGAACTCAGGACCTTTAGAAGATCAGCCAGTGCTCTTTAACCACTGAGCCATCCTTCCAGCCCCCATTTGTTTATATATTTATTTATTCATTCATTCATTCTTTTTTTTCCTTTTATTTTATTTTACAATACCATTCAGTTCTACATATCAGCCACGGATTCCCTTGTTCCCCCCTCCTGCCCCCCTCCCCTTCCCCCCAGCCAACCCCCCCCCCCCATTCCCACCTCCTCCAGGGCAAAGCCTCCCCCGAGGACTGAGATCGACCTGATAGACTCAGTCCAGGCAGGTCCAGTCCCCTCCTCCCAGACTGAGCCAAGCCCACAGAAATCCACAAAGATACCCCCACAATAGACTGCTGGCAATGGTTGAGAGACAGCCGGAACTGACCTACTCTGGTGATGGGATGACCAAACACCCTAATAGTCGTGCCAGAAACCCCATCCAAGGACTGAGGAATCTGGATGCAGAGATCCGTGGCTAGGCCCTGGGTGGAGCTCTGGGAGTCTAATTATCGAGAAAGAGGAGGGTTTATATGAGCGAGAATTGTTGAAACCAAGGTTGGATAAAGCACAGGGACAAATATCCAAACGGATGGAAACACATGAACTATGAACCAAAGGCTGAGGGGCCCCCAACTGGATCAGGCCCTCTGAATAGGTGAGACAGTTGATTGGCTTGATCTGTTTGGGAGGCATCTAGGCAGTGGTACCAGGTCCTGTGCTCATTGCATGAGTTAGCTGTTTGAAACCTGGGGCTTATGCGGGGACGCTTGGATCATTCATTCATTCTTTTTTTTTTTTTTTTTTTTTTTGGTTTTTCGAGACAGGGTTTCTCTGTGTAGCTTTGCACCTTTCCTGGAACTCACTTGGTAGCCCAGGCTGGCCTTGAACTCACAGAGATCCGCCTGCCTCTGCCTCCCGAGTGCTGGGATTAAAGGCGTGCACCACCACCGCCCGGCCCCATTCATTCATTCTTAAAAGGGTAATACACATTGTGCTTCATAGATGACTCCCCAGGTCTGGACACACATCACCTGCCTACTTCCAGATGTCATGGGTGGCAGGGCCTATAGAATTGATCATCCTCAGCTGATCAGTGACTGACAAATGTCCATCATCCAGGAAGTTTAAATCTAATAATGGTGTGAGCCTCCTCAGAAAAGAGCTCCTGCCCCACCTGCCTGATCCATACCAACCCGCCAGGCTGGGCAAACAGGAGACCATAGTATAATGCACCAAGTAGACCTGGTGCTAGAGGCCAACACACCAGAAGTCACTAGGCCATGCTCAGCCACAGAGTGAGTTCAAAGTTAGCCTAAGCTATATGAGAGTCTGTCTCAAAAGAAAGAAAGCAAAAAAAGCTATTCTCTCATGCTTTTAGAGACAAATGTGAGGCTTAGGTGTCTGTGGGCTACACTCCCTCTGTGACGCTGGGAAGAGTCCACATTTTGTTAGCTTCTAGTAGGTACTGTATCCCTTGACTTGAGGCCACGTCACCCCAATACCTGCCTCCACGGCCTCTGTCAGTGTGATGTGTGTGTGTGAGTGACCTCCTCCTTCACCTGCCTTTTCTTCCCATAAACTAGCTTGATAGACATGCACCACCTCCATGCCTGGCCTCTCTCTTTTTTTTTTTTTTTTTTTGGTTTTTTGAGACAGGGTTTCTCTGTGTAGCTTTGCGCCTTTCCTGGGACTCACTTGGTAGCCCAGGCTGGCCTCGAACTCACAGAGATCCGCCTGGCTCTGCCTCCCGAGTGCTGGGATTAAAGGCGTGCGCCACCACCGCCCGGCCTCTGGCCTCTCTTAAGAAAATAGGCATCTACTAGAATTAGCCCTCCCACAAAATTATAATCCAGAATTATCTCATCTCAAGGTCTTCAGTTACATATACAAAGATCCTTCCACCAAACAAAGCCTCCTTTATTGGGCTTAAGATGCGGGGTCCCATAGGTGGACACCATTCAGGCCACCAAGTATTTCCTGCTATGGTATGAGGTGGCCTTAAACTTCATCTGAAAATCAAAGCAAGTGGCACCTGGGATCTGAAAGCTTGGTCCCAAGCTTGGAATTGTCCATTTGGCCTGGAGCAAAGCAAAGGAGCCAAAAAGAAAAGGTGAGTCCAAGGGAGAGTTTCCCAGCTCATAGTTTCCAGTGTCCTCGATAACCCTACCCAGGTAATTTCTGGAAAACATATTTCTTTCTAAGCTGGGTGTGATGGTATATACCTATTATCCCAGCTCCTGGGGAGACTGAAGCAGAACTATTTGTGTCTAGAAGTTTGAACCCAACCTGGGCAACATGGCAAGACTACATCTCAAAAAGAAAGAAAAAAAAAGTCACTGCTACAACCTTCTAAAGTAGAGCTGCAAAGTGTCCCAAACTGAAGAACTAGAATAGGTTGTCGTCAGTCACCTCCCAGGTCAGATACCCTCCAGGGTCCTGGAGGTTAGCAGGGTGCAGGCTCTCACATCGTGGCCTGAGCTGCACCCTGCCAGCAAACACGGATGCCTGCCCAGCCCTCCTGGTTTTCTAGGCAGCTGCTCATCCTTGGGCCATCCTTGCCTTCCATCTAAGTTCCTTTTCTCATTGCTTTGACCAAATCTCTGCCAGAATAAAAGGGAAGAAGAGTTTGGTTTGGCTCCTGTTTTTGAAGAGTTCAGTTTATGATCACTTGCCCCATGCATGTGAGCAGACCATCACTGTAGAATATACAGCCATGGAGAACTCATCTCAGGAATGGCAGCAAGGGGCCAGGACAGGATTGCCCCCAAGGACATGCTCCCAATGACTGCTTCCTTGAACTGGACCCCACCTCATTTTCCCCATTCTCAATAATGTTAGGAGTCCATCCAAGTATTAATCCATTCACGGGTCAGAGCCCTGCATCTAACTGGCTCCTGAAACATCCTCACAAAGTTGTACTCCACTAATCCAGAGTCACACTCCAGTCTTCACCATCACATTCTTCAGTTCCAGACCATTATGTTACTATGCTTTAACCACCTTGAGGGCCCTGTTCCCTGCCATCTCCTGTCTCCTAACCTGGGACTGCAAGAGGCAAAGGGTTCTGTGCCCTGCCTTTGTCCCCATCTACCCTGGGAAGTCCTCTCCCCATGAGACAGGATTTCTCTGTGTAGCTTTGGCTGTCCTGGAACTTGCTCTGTAGACCAGGCTGTTCACTTGCCTTTGCTTCCCAAGTGCTGGGACTAAAGGTGAGTGCCATCACCACTCGGCTTGAGAAGTCCTCTTGATGTCTTCTGTCTCATCCAGAACTGAGGTGTACATGTCTGAGACAAGGTCTCAATACCTAGTCCTAGCTATTCTAGAACTCACTACATAAACTGGGCCCACAAATGTTGTTCCATTACTGTATCTGTTTAATATATTGCCAAGTTCTCAGCACCTGGAGTAATACCTAGTGCACTGTAGGTGCTCAGAAATATTTGGTGAGTGATGGATCTGCTCAAAGAAGAAAGGCTTTGCTGGGCCTTCTAAATGGCTCAGGTGCTGTCTGTGTGCAGATCTTCCCACCTGAGTTGGATTCCTGGATCCCACAAGGTGGCAGAAGAGAATCAACTTCTGAGAATGTTCTCTGACCTCCATGTGCTAATCATGGCACATGCACACCTGCACATACACAACTACACACTAGGTTTAAGGAAAGGCTTTGTTGAGCTCATTTCAAATTAAGACCTACATGTGTTCTTATTCTCACTGATGGTGCTGTTTTCTACCCAGCCCCAAGAACGTGCCTCTGGTGCTGGCCTGCACTGATGAATGCAGGAAGTGGTTGCATGCCACAGGGGTCCTTCCTAAACCAACTGCCACTTGCAAGGGCTGTCTAAACAGGGAGATTGTACCACCTAGTGGCCAAGGTCATTCAGGTTCAGCCTCAACAAGGAGCGTACGCCACCTAGTGGCCAATGAAAGTCTGCAGCCGGAAAGGCACAATACCCACACTCCAAAAGAGGTCCCGGCTGCTGGGCCATCGTGGTTCACACATTTAATCCCAGCATTTGGGAGGCAGATGGATCTCTGTGAGTTTGAGGCCAGTCTGGTCTATAAAGAAAGTTCCAGAACTGTTACACAGAGAAACTCTGTCTTGGAACAAAACAAAACAAAAGAGGTCCCTGCAGCCCCCTACCAGCTACTGCTGGCAGCAGCTGACAAGTCATGGCATTTTAATCTAGTTACAGGCTGAGCAGACTTGTCCCCCTTGTATCTCTCCATCACGAGGTGACCACCAGATGGTAGGAATGCAAGCCCTCCTTTTCTGGTGCCTAAAAGTACTGCCAGAGCAGCTTTCCTGGCCAGCAGTTCCACTTAGGCAAGATGTGGGAACCTGTGTCCACACATGATAGCACACCGGTGTCCTCAGCCTTCGTCACATTAGCCAAGGGTTGCACCCAGGTGAGCCATGAGGATAGCACCGAGTAGAAAGCAATAGTGCCAGCCAACAAATCCTGGCTGATTCCCTTCAGTGAGATGTGCAGGGTGGCAGGCACATGGAGATGATGAAGGTAGGGGGCTTGATGTGGCTAGGTGGTTTCAGGGCTGGGGGAGAGTGACCAGGAGTGACAACATGTCAGGAAGTGACTGCAATTGGGTAGTGATGCTGTTTGTGCAATCGTGTGAACATACCAAATGCAAAAATCATTGACTTTTTATTTTGAACTGATTTATGTTGACTTGTGGAGACAAGGGAAGGTGTTGTACCTGTGGAGGTCAGAGGATGACTTATGGAATCAGCTCTCTCCTTCCACTGTGTGGGCTCCAGGGATCCAACCCCGGCCGCCAGTCCCTGTGGCCAGCACCTTCAGCAGTGAGCCATCTCACCATCTCATCCTTAAATTTTGTTTTGTTTTAAGACAGGGTCTTAGGGCTGCAGAGATGGCTCAGAGGTTAAGAGCACTGATTGCTCTTCCAGAGGTCCTGAGTTCAATTCCCAGCACCCACCTGTTGGCTCACAACCATCTGTAATGAGATCTGGTGCCCTCTTCTGTGTACGTAATAAATAAATAAATCTTTAAAAAAAAAAAAAAAGACAGGGTCTTAGGACTGGAATGATGGCTCAGTAGTTAAGAGTATTCATGGCTCTTTGGAAGGTCCTGAATTCAGTTCCCAACACCCACATGGCAGCTCACAACTGTTGGGTGCCATCTTCTGGTATACGGACGTATATGCAAACAAAGTATCCATATACATACTTGGCAGCCCTTTATTTATTTATTTATTTATTTATTTTGATTAGCCAGGCGGTGGTGGTGGTGGTGGTGGTGGTGGTGGTGGTGGTGGTGGTGGTGCACGCCTTTAATACCAGCACTCTGGAAGCAGAGGTAGGC